>NW_007258256.1:162346-183456 GCF_000164805.1 Carlito syrichta
TCGCTGCCCAGGCGGGTCTCGAACCCGCGGGCTCAGGCAATCCACTCACCTCAGTCTCCCGAAGGCGCGGGATTACAGGCTGAGCCACCGAGCCCGGCTACATGATATCTTGAGGGAACAATTGGCCATGTATTTGAAGCCCCCTCGAGTCTCCAATTTTATCATTGGACTCAAGAGACCACCCAAAGCTCACCAGGTTTTTCTGTTCTTCAGTAGTATCCCTCTATCCAGGCAAATTCCTTGAGCAATATCAGCAAATGATACCAAGGTAGTAAAATCAGTCCCATATTGATAATTCAACTTCTTCTGGTTTCAGATCTTTATGTGCAGTGTACTTTATCCCTGTTATTGAAATCAGTATATCTCTGAAGACTTTAAAGACACGAACTTTGTCCCAGCTTTTCTAATTGTGCTCAGTAAAAGTGATGGTCTACCACAAACTAACCACTCTATTCAGAAGCAGAAGTTCTGAATATGTTCTACTGAAAAAGATAAAACAGCCGGGCTCGGTGGCTCAGCCTGTAATCCCGCGCCTTTGGGAGGCTGAGGTGAGTGGGTGAGTGAACTGCCTGAGCCCGCCGGTTTGAGACCCGCCCGGGCAGGCGAGATCTCCTCTCTACAATAAATCAAAAAATTAGCTGGGCGTGGTAGCGCGCGCCTGTAGTTCCGGCTACTCGGAAGGCTGAGGCGGAAGGATCGCCGGAGCCCAGCAGGTCGAGGCTGCGGTGGCCGGGAGCGGCCGCTGCACTCCAGTCTGGGCGACAGAGTGAGACTCCAACTCAAAAAAAAAAAAGAAAAGAAAAAGAAAAAGATAAAACAAAACCTGTTATGTAGGTTAATTTTATTTTTATATTCTTCTTTGTCTTACCACTTTATTATGGTTTTTATCTGAAGGACATGCCTAATTTAAAGAAAAAAGAAAGTTTTCAAGATAGTGATTCAATAATATCTGTTAAGCCACTAATATCTGTAATATTGAAGGAGAGTCTCCTCTGTACCCACATGCCTTCCACCACAGGAATAACTAATAAGACAATTAGCTTAACTATCCTATCTTTAAAACACATATTTTCTGAGATTTAGCCAAGAGAATAAAGTGGCAAATCTTTTTCTTTTACTTTATTCTTTATAGAAAAGTGACAAATCAAAGAACGTATTTAGGGATTTGGTAAATAAATGGAAATAAGTGAAAGTATGATGGATTTAGGAATAATTGGTGACAGAATGTGCCAAAAATACTCTAGATATGGAAAGATTAGAAACCAGATTTTGAACTGGGGTTGACTTATTAAGTAGAAAAAGAAACAAGGGTGAATAAAAACATCACTTAAAACACTACAAGTTAAGTTCAATATTCGACCAAACTAATAATAAATTTTACTTTCATCATAGAATGTTTTATTCAATGAAACATATTAGAAAGAATAAACCTAGTCCTTTTTAAAGTGGAAAGAGAGTTGTGACATATGACTGACTGGTGAAAAGCCATTTTGTGATTACTCTTGAGCTAAAACAGATTTGTAATAGAGCAGAACAATTAAATTTAATATTTGAAAAAATAAATATCAAAAATTTTGCCCAAAATATTTAAGAGATGTAGTAAATGGAAAGACAGAAGTAAAATTGAGAAGTTCATTTTTATTGAGGCTTTTCTAATCCTTAGATTCATCTGTCAGTGAATATACACTTTCTGAGATTTTCTGAAATTCTCAGTAAAGACACAAATGTGTTGCACATAAAAAAGGAAAATTTAAATCCTTTCTGGAAAAGTCTGTTTATGATGATTCTTCCAATATCTTCGGTCTTCACAAGGCAGCAACTGGGAATGCAGCAGTGGTGAGAAGGGGCACAGAGCCAGAACCCATGAAATCCCAAGACTGTGCTCTTGGCATTTCTCACTTAATAGAGTGATTGACATTCAAAGACAGAAAAAACAGTGGGATAGTAAAATATAGGAAACTTGCAGCTGTGATGTTTATAATAAAAATTAAAAACGATTAAATTTTTGAAAGCAATATTGGATCTCAGAATGTCCCCTAAAAGAAAGAAACTGAAAACAGGAAACTTGCTTCAGACACTCCACAGTCTATTGCTGGGTTAAGACATATTATCTGATAGCTGTGTCCATCCAGATTAGATTGCTTTTGCTAAATTGTGTCCTGTATGGTAGCACAGTCTAATTTGAGGATGTTATTACTAGAAATGTCAGAGCTCTTGTGAAAGAACTGTAAGGATATAGGTGTAAATCTAATTTCTTATGTCCTTTTTATCAAGACATATGGGACATGCTTTTCTTGTTATAGTGCCAGCAATAGGTCTTTTCCTGAAATACTACTTGTTTTTATTTCAAGAATACTATGAGCCATTAAATGAATCATTGACCCCTTTCTATGTTGACTACCAGAAAACTTGGCCTAAGTTTGTGATCCATCTCCAGTCGATGGACAGGAGCACTTGGTATGTTCTCAATGTACTCATCTCTCTTCTGACATCAGCTCATTTTCTTATCCTTATTTTCCCTCTCAATTTTTTCATTCAGTTTTTATTTATTTTATTTTGCTGTGTTGTATATATATTTTTAAAGGAAAACTTTTTTGAAATACATCGTTTAACATGAGAATAAATCAACTGACTCCAGATTCATTCTTATCTAATCTCATTCACCTAATTTAAATCATTTTAATTAATATGGCCAAAATGACATAATTTTATATGGTGATTTTTATTATTTGTATATTAACTTTATATATTATATAATAATTTGAAATAACCAAAATTATTACCAGAGAATTTTAGGGAGAGTTTTTATTTTATTCATTTGTTTAATAAATTAATAATGTATGATAAAGGAGAATGGAGAGGAAACAATTATACTATTAATATAATCTAGAAAATATTTCAAATAAATGAATAAAAATAGATTATTATCTTTAGTTATCCACTGAATAAACTCTATAGGTCAGCTCTTGATTTAATTAATCATTTAATATTGACAATTTATTATATTTCTAGTCATAAACTGTATGATTGCAGCAGATAATCCATACTATATGATACATGATTTAATTCTTAGTTTAAACTGAATGGTTCTCCAAGCCTGTAGATAATGGGTAGAAACAGAGGAATTTTCCAAAGATCCAGTGTTGATTGCCTTTGTATTTCTACCAAATCAGTTATGAAAATATCATTTAAGAAGAAAAAAAGAAATACTAGGTTAACAATATGAGAATTCCTCTACTTCTAATTTGAACAAATGTTATGATCTGTTAAAATTATTCCTGATTTAATAATATTTTCTTTTCATGCATAATTATTGTGAGAAATAATTGTTTTTAATCACAGTTTTACAGAAGAAAAATAGCACAAAGAAAATTTTTAGAATATGGAAATTATTTATATTTTTAAGACAGGTTTTCAATTTTTCCAAAGACATTTCACTTATTGGAACAATTATTTTTTGATAAATAATTTAAAAACAATAGAGTATTTGGTTCTCTATTTTTTAAATAGGAGTTTTAGTTTTGAGATAAAGCAGTAAAGTCATGCTTTTGAATTTACAATGAAACCAATTTATGTCATTTAGTAGTAAATGACAAACTAATTTTTGTCATTTACTCATGTGTGTAAGGTACAATATATTAATTATTAATAAACTGTACAAATACAGATAGTGAATGTAAAATGGTCAGTTTATGCCTGTTATTTGATGCACAATTAATTACACTAATTTAGAATTATTACCCCTAAGTAAATATTGTACAAATGATAAAATCTGTATTTAACAAAATGATAGAGGTATTTACCAAAGCTATGTTGTTACATGTATTGACAAGCCACAGAAAGCTAATGAACCAAAAGTTTCCACCTCTATTGTCTTAACTCTGATTAATAGGAAACTAAGGTCACCATATGAGCTATTTATTTTTTCATATCATAGACAAAAACTGACAGCCTAATATATTGACAGCCTATTGTTAAGCATACTTACTTAATTCCATGCTTATGACTTCTGCATAAGTGATGACTTTCTAATGGCCATGTAAATATTTTGCAAGACCGAAGACTTTAATTCTAAGGAAAATTATAATTTCCTACCTAAGAATAGGATTATTTTCTTCATACTTTAGAAGATTAGTGTTCTTTTATTTAGAAAACTTTATAAAAATACAAAGTCTACATTTATTCAAATTTTCATTCACATACTTTCACATGGTGATAAATATTTGACTAGTTTTAGATTTGCCTTTAAACTAAAGTGGTTCAGGATTAATTTCACAATAACTCTAAGTTTAAGTATATGTATATGGAAGAGAAAAAAGATAATGAAAAAGACAGAAAGAAGACAAAACTTGAGAGATGGACTGATAGACAAAGATTTTGCCAAGCTAATCTCATGGGAATAGTGATATTCATTAACTGAGTAGCAAATACAGTAATCCCAAAAGTTTATACATATACAAATCAAAATAACAACACGATGTGACAATTATTTGTGCAATTTCATTTTTAAAAATGTACCTGTAGATGCTTACATTAAAATATAATATGCACATAGTAAAATTGTATAGTTCTTTAGTGTATAGGGCAATATACAGAGAGAGAGAGAGAAAGAAAACACAAATAACTCATGTGGAAAATAAATTAGGGATATGACTATAGAAAGGGTTTAATACTGGTTACCTATCCCAGGTATGCTTAGTTCAATGACTTCAAAACATGTATATTGAAATAATGTAAAATAGATGTAACTCTTCAGTAATGGAATTCCAATAACTCTAAAAACCTCCATATGGCATGAGCCTTTTATGTTTTTAGAGGAATATCTATATCTATGTACAGTCACAAAGGGTAAAATCAACATGAGTCCTCCTGTTAGAGTCCAAAGGCCTTCAGTCTGTTGCCCTGTTTTATTTTTCCCTTGACCTGACAGAGCTTCAGTTCATTGAACTTCTGGGCACAAAACGAGGGACATCTGTTCAGTTGAACTTTTCATAATTAATATGTTAATTAAAAATGACTTTCACCTTTTAGCATTTTGTTTATTTTTCATAATACATATGCTCTCTGGCATTTCACAATGGGTGCTGTCTTATAATAAATATCAAATATAAATAAACAAAGCAAGCAATTCATTTTACTTCCGGACTTAAAGCTGTACATGATGTAACTCTAAGTATGTTCTTTCACCTTTCTCTGGCCAGAATATTCTGGGATTTCATCCAGAATAAAGATCAGCTCAGTGGGATTCATGCATCTGTCACATCTGGACTATCTCAATGGAACCTAGTCAGTGTGCACAGAGACCATGCAAAGGTTGCAGATTTCATAAAGTGTGACAGTCTGCTTATATTTTGCAGCCAAAAGCACAAGTGTATTACCTAATCCCTTACTTTCTAATTCAGAATTCTAGTACATTATTTCTATTACTCATGCCAACACCAACCACAAAATAATCAGGACAAATTTAGGCCAAGCTAAAAACCATTCAGCAACCCTGTGAATTGCTGGAAAAAGAAGATTCCCCAGCCCTTTCTTTGGAACCATGGCTTTTAAAAAGATGATATGTATCTTGTGAAAAGAGATAGTAGAGCTATAAGTAATAATATAACTGCATAATAACAACAAAAACTACAATGATCTTGCCTGAAAATGTGCATGACCTGATGAGAGCTTTTCTCTATTTTATTTTTCTATTCAGCCTCTAAAGAAGGGTTAATCAGGTCTGAAAATGTTGAAGATTGGTAGAAGAAGTAGCTGAGCATTAATCACTATATATTAGACAATAGGATATTGAAAAAATGAGTTGATATTTTATAGACTTGGATATATAAGGATGAAGATGTAGATGTTGATAGATATATAGCATGTTCCAAAAAGACTATATTTTACATTTCAAGATTAAGCATGATACTTTATATATATATATATATATATATATTTTTTTTTTTTTTTTTGAGTTGGAGTCTCACTCTGTCGCACAGACTGGAGTGCAGTGGCCGCTCCCGGCCACCGCAGCCTCGACCTGCTGGGCTCTGGCGATCCTTCCGCCTCAGCCTTCCAAGTAGCTGGAATTACAAGCATGCGCTACCACGCCCGGCTGATTTTTTGATTTTATTGTAGAGATGAGGTCTCACTGCCCAGGCGGGTCTCGAACCCATGGGCTCAGGCAATCCACTCACCTCAGCCGCCCAAAGGCACGGCATTACAGGCTGAGCTACCAAGCCTGGCGATACTTTATATTTTAACATGGACAAATAAATATTAAGGCCTGACTGATAAATACATTTGTGAGTAACTTTGTATGCTAAGTTGAAAAATAATAACATTTAATACAATTAGAATAACTAAAATGATGTTGTTAACATATTCTTCCGTTATACTTTTAGCCATTAAAATAAAGCAAATCTGTATTTGCTGACTCATTTAATTTTTATTATAATAGCAAAGAACTTTATTGACTTACAAAAATAACTTACAAAAATAAAGCAAATAATGACATGAGATTTAATTATTCTAAATTTAATTTAAAATGAATATTTTTAGATAATTATGACAGAAAAGGTGAATGTCAAACTAAACCAGCAAATCGCTTGTTTATGAATATTATATTAAAATATTAAAAGCAACCACTTATGTGTCTAAGATTTTATCTGTAGTCTTATACAGAACATCTTACATTAAGATAACATTTCCTTAAGCTCTGGAGAACAAGATAATTAAAAATAAATACGAAAATCTCAACTATTTAGTGGCTTTTGTAATCTATTTTCAGATGGCGTTACATAGTAAATCAATGGAATAAGTGGTAGTAATATGATGGCTACTCTGATGTATGATAATTTCTTGCTTTCTTGCTTTCTTGCCTATGGCAGTAACATTTTTGATCCTCAGCAAAACTGCCAGTAACTCTACTAAATGTTTTACATATATTACTTTATTTAAACTTCATGGCAATCCTATGACATATAGAGGATTATTATTTCCATTTTACAGATGAGGAAACTAAATCTCAGAATGATCGGAAACTTGTACAATGCCACAGAGCTCATAGGGTTGGAAATGAAATCTAAAGACATGTTTGTCTATCTAATTTTAGAAGCAATGCTTTTAACCCCTACAAATTTATTCTCTGCACTTTTTCCAGATAAATCTACTTAAGGAAACAATTCTGATTATTACATCTTTTGTACTTTATGTTTGATTTTATAAGCCCTTTGTTCATGGAATGAAATCAAATTTTCCTAACATGCTATACAAACAGATAAACCCCTACCCATTTCTCCTGGCCTTTATTTCTCTTCACTGAGCACTTTAACCCTTCTTATCCTACCATACCTACCATACTGAACTCTTTATTACTGTCAGTATATTGGCTTGTGTATCTGTATTTTTGCTTATGCTGCTTGCTCTGCCTTGAATATCTTTTGTCTTTATAACTTGTGACATATACTTATCCTTCAGGATAAACTTCAGTGTCACTTGCATCAGTAAGACTTTGCTAACCCTTGAAGTTACTGACCACTGACCACCCCTTCCCATTTGCTTCTACATCATTTGATGCACATATTTATTGACATGTATTAACTTGTGTGTCTGCCCCAACTCTCATCAAACTATAAACTCTCTAAGAGCATGGCTTTACATGCTGAACTCTGTTATTCTTGCATGTGGTCCATAATAGACTACACAGTAAGTGTTTATTAAAAGCATTAATTAATGATTCCCTTTATAGATGAAAGAACTATCATCCAGGGGTATGGATGTATAGTTTTGGAGATATATGTGTGTATATATATTACTTATATATCCAGTATATATATTTGGATCATATCTGTATATAATCAGTGTCCGTTACACAGCACATACAATAAGTAATTGTAGATGACTTAGCATGTGCTGTATAGATTTGGATAATATAACTTCTAAGTGCCCTATCAATTCTAAAAACCATTTATTCATATCCATGGCTTATAGGTTAAAACCCAAGTGACTTAGTAAAAGCCATCCATGCTGTAGTCCCTGCTGACTTCTCCAGGGTCCTTTCCTGCAACTAAACCATATTTAATTTATGCTCTGCTAATGCCACATTGCCTGAAATTTCCGTAATGTGCTTATCTCACACCTCTATGCCATTGCCTATGTTTTATTTTCTTTTGTCAGTCTGGTAGTTTATCTTTCATATCCTGCCAATGTAAAACTTCCTCTCTGAAGCCTTTCCCGATGTCCTTATCACCTTCCCCCTCAATGCCACCCACCTGCTGTGAAGGTTCTTCTCTCTCTTACTTGTTCTATTCTGCTTTTGTGCCTTGCATATAATTTAAATTAATGTATCAGTTGTTTATAATTACCTCTTCCTTCTACTAAAATTTAAGCTGCTTGGAGAAATGCTTCAAGACATTGGTCTGGGCAAACATATTTTGGGTAAGACCGTGAAAGAACAGGTAACAAAATAAAAAATAGACAAATGGAGTTATAGCAAACCAAAAATTTTCTGCACAGTAAAAGAAGTAATCAACACAGTGAAGAGACAGCCAGCATGGGATAAAATATCTGGAAACTATCCAATAAGGAATTAATAACAAGAATATATAAGGAACTCAAATAACTGAATAGAAAACAACATAAATGATCAGATTAAAAAATAGGCAAATATCTGAATGTACATTTCAGAAAAAAAGAAGAAATACAAATGGCCAAGAGATGTATGAAAAAATGCTCAACGTCACTAATCATCAGAGAAATGCAAACCACATCTACAATGAGATGTCACCTCACATTTGCTAGAATAGCCTTTATCTAAGAGTCAAAGGAGGCTGGGAATAATCATGTGTGCTCATAGTCTCAGCTATTTAGGAGGCTGAGGTGGGAGATTAGTTTGCACCTAGGAATTCAAGTTCAACCTGGGAAACATAGAGAGACTTTATCTTTTAAGATAAAAAGGTCAGAAGATACCAAGTTGTGTTGGAGAGGAAGCAGAGAAAGGGGAATGATAGTATACTGTTGGTGGGACTGTAAATTAGTAGAGCCACCATGGAAAACAGTATAGATATTCCTTAAAAAAACAAACAAACAAAATAGATCTACCATAAAAAATATTGAAATTTTGTCATTTGCCCAGCATGGATGGAATTGGAGGTTATTTATGTTAAGTAAAATAAGCCACGCACAGAAAGACAAATACTGCATATTTTACCTCATGTATGGGAGTTAAAATGGTAACTCACAAAATCAGAGTATGAAATGATGCTTACCAGAGACTGGGTAAAGTAGAGAGGAGAATAAGGTCTAGTGTTCAATAGCACAGAAAGGTAGAGATAGTTAACAATAATTTGTTGTATATTTTGAAATAGTTACAAGGGACGATTTAGAATGATTCCCACATAGTAGAACTGATAAATATTTGAGGTTATAGCTATCCTAATTACCTTAACTTGATTATTACACATTGCATATGTATATCAAAAATATCACATGTACCATATATATGTACAAGTATTATGTAAAATGCTGAAGTACACAAGCAGTGTCTTCCTCTTTATATCTCTAATTTCTGCTAAGGTGTTAGCATGAAGTGAATGTAAGGGTTAATTGGTTCAGCTGACATGTTTTCTAAATGAGGATTGATTACTATAAATTTTAGAATGCCATTTTTATATTAACATTGAATTGATATTCTCTTTAGAATTATCGAAGTATAATACCATCTTTCAAGTGAATTGAGTGCCCTAGTAATGCATCTATGTGTCAGTACCATATTTAAAAAAAACTAAAAGGCACATAATCTGAGAATACACGCTCTCTTAAGAATTAGCATTGAATTGGCTTGATTACCTCTCTTGAACCGGAAAGTCACATAATTTTTTCTCAAAATACCTTTGGTGTCCTTATGAGTTATGTAATTGACAGCATATCTTTAGAAACTTTTATCAAGCTTTTGTTATTAAGCTTTCAACTTACACGTTCCTAGAACTTGTCAATGTCTATCAAGGGTTTCTTGTAAAGTAGAAAGTGGAACTGAAGGGAGTTAGAAGATAGATGTTTTATTTTACATATTTGTATATTTTAAAAATTCTTATAATAAGATACATTTATATTATTTTAGTAAAGAAAGAAACTATATAGCTTATCTGACTGATCATGGTTCAACAACTGATTACAAATTGAATCCTTAGATAATGTTGTATTTAACAGAAACGGGTTTTTGAGATAATTTTGTGCTGAAAATTCTTCTTTATAAATTTTCTTTAATACTCTTGCTAGAAATACGGTTACTTTTTCCAAAATAATGACTTATGTTTTAAGAATAAGAAAATACAGATGACAACTAAAATAAAAAATAAGGTCTTCTTCCCTAAAACTTTTCCCTCCAACACAAAACAAAACATTTCTACTGGAAATATCAATGTGTAGAAATAACAATAAACATATTATTCAATGGTCCAGATCCATGTTTCTGTTGTCCTATGTGAAATGAATTTAAAATTATAAGCAAATATGATGTTAATAAAATATGCTAAAGTACTGTTTTGCATTTCATTTCACCTACTCTTCTTTTTTAAGTCATTTAGAAAGTTATTGCAGGAATACTGGTCATTTCTTTAGTACTGCTTCTATATTAATATCAATAATTTCTTTTTTTTGGAGTTGGAGTCTCACTCTGTCACCCAGACTGGAGTGCAGTGGCCGCTCCTGGCACCGCAGCCTCGACCTGCTGGGCTCCAGCGACCCTTCCACCTCAGCCTTCCCAGTAGCCGTATTACAGGCACGCGCTACCACGCCCGGCTGATTTTTTGATTTATTGTAGAGATGAGGTCTCGCTGCCCAGGCGGGTCTCGAACCCACGGGCTCAGGCAATCCATTCACCTCAGCCTCCCAAATGCATGGGATTACAGGCTGAGCCACCGAGCCTGGCTTAATTTCTTAACTTAAATGATTCAATGCCACATTTCCAATGATTGATAATATTTATTCTTAGCATAAATTTCTTTCTTCTGTTTCTTAGGTATTTTTCTCACTTAGATTTTTTTTAATGCTTTCAGTTTTTGATATTTTATGTGTCAAAGTGTTTTATTTTCAACTTATGGTGGTAGTTTAGCTGGGCAAATTAACCACACCTTTGGTATTATATAAACACTTCATTGCTTGTTGTTGCTGATAAATGGTCTGAAGCCAAATAATTTCACTTTCTTTTCTGTATTTTATTTTTCTATTAAATTTCTGCTTTTTAAATCCTTTATTCTTGAGGTAACTGGAGCTAAATTTGCTTTCTTTTCTGTATTTTATTTTTTATTAAGTTTCTGTTATTTGTACTCCTTTATTCTTAAGGTAGTTAGTTTCACAAAAATATTTCTAAATGCGGATCTCTTGACAATAAACACTGGGTGTTTTGTTCTCATCACTTAACTCTTTCCAAAGCTTAGAAACATTTGGTGTCTATCATTCATTCATTCACTTAACAAGCATTTAGCAAGTAATTACTGTGCTCCAGTCAGTGCTCTGAACACTAGAGACACAGTAGGTGTCAAAACAGAGCACAAGCCCATAATATGGTGAAGAGCACTGACAATAAAAATATAAATGAATGGTTTTCATTATAATTAGCATTTTGAGGATAAACATAGCAAAGATTAGAAAGTGTATACGTAATTGCTATTTTCTCTCCCCACCCTCAGGTGTCTCGTTTTTTCAGAAACTGTATTTGGTGATATATGAGAGCATAGGGGATGATTTAAATGCTTTAGATAGAAAAGAATACAATTGGTTAACTGTTGGGAGCCGGCCACAGAGGCCCACTGAGCATTAGGGATCAGGATGGGTCATTGACCCCGAGACCACTAGGATGCGTTTGGGAGCTATTGACCCCATTTCCTCCCCCTTTCTACTCAGCACTAACCAGATTAAGCTCCTGTGAGCTCAAAACATAGAAACTCTGAAATCAGGATGAACACAAGCTAACTTTAGAAGCTCATTGCTCCCATTCTTTCACAAACTGCAGTTTTGGCTTTTATACAACTTGTGATTCAAACTCATGTCACATTGAAGAGCCTTAGTATTGGTCACAGGCTTCTGGGTCATGATCTTAGGATTTGTTGAAGGTGTAAATTGTAGAATACAGTTTTAGAAGACAGCCATTTTGTTGAAAGAATGCGGCTGGGTTACTTGCAGGTAGTCCACTGTGAACTTTGGACTGGGCCACATTCCAAACATTCTGGGATGGGCCACTTCCATTTGTAAAATAAATACTTAAACTTCTATAGAATTGCTTAACTTGGCATAAATCAATCAGCTTAGGATGAAAAAGGTTTATAGAATATGTCAGTCACAGATTAGGTTATCCTTTGTTTTGGGATTTTAAGATTATCATATGAAAAGGGTTTAAAGGCAATCATTAATTAAGTTTTAATGGATTAAGGTTTCTGGTGGGTGGGGGACGTCCCTCCCACATCTGACTTTGTGTATAAAGGACCCATTGTAATTCCCAATAACACACATCGCTTCTGCACTAGACTGGAATCCAGTCTCTTTCTTTCTCTCTCTCTCTCTCTTTCTCTCTTTCTTCTTCCCCCCAATCGTCGATGCCATCTCCACCTTTGGGGTACCCCGAACCCGGCTGGAGTTGGTCTCCAGCAGTTAACTAATACTTGCTACCTAAGGGTAGAATCTTCAGTCATATATTAGCTCATAGATCCTCTATATATAACTGCACTAAAATTAGACATTTTCTTAAAGGTTATTTAAATAAGTATTTAAATGAGAATAACAAAATACAAAGTTTTTACAATATTTCATCTACCAAAGAACAGATTTGTTATACTTAAAATTTCAATGTTGATTTGAATTTTCTACTATTTCACTGACTTGTGTTTTTATTTTGTAAAAATAATTCATTGTTTAGCATAAACTTTGCAAAAATTTATTTGTATCTATTTTTCTTCTATGTGATTAACCATAAACTCCTTGCAGTTGATAAAAAGCTAAAAACAATACCATGACACAGACTAGCTACTTGTTAGTTTTACTTTTCTCCTGGCCGAACAGCTAGATTATACTTCCCTATCATCTTTGTAGACTCCCAATGCTGCCACTCATGATCATTTATTCTCTATCTTCCTTTGTTTAAGTTTGGATGCAGAGGACCTAGAAGAGGCCTCTGAAATGAAGAAGCTATTAGATTAAAAAAGGCCTGAATTCCTAATGACTATGAAAACCTGGGTTCCTATTCAAAGCCGGACAACTGTCCATCCATACCAACCTACCTTGGGAAATGACAGAAGCAAGTAGACCTTTTTAGAGTTTTCTTTGTTACAGAGCTTAGCCCATTATTTCTAATAGCAGTCAGATGAGGTAAAATTTTTATTGAACTCCATAGGAAAGCATCATCAGTATTTAACACGAAAACCACAAAACACCTACTTTTAGTGTAATTTTGATCTGGTTCTAAACAAAAGATTTTGTCTTTAGTTAACCTGAGAATTTCTCAAAGATTAAAAAAATAACATTCATGTTTGTCTTTTCTAACATCTGACATAATGAGAATTAAATAATTTTTAATTCAGTAATTAAGTATAATCATTAAGGTCCAGGAACCAAACGACAATTAAAAGTAGTAGATAAACACAAGAAGGCAGAGGATTATCAACTTTACATTCTTCTCAGGCTCATTTTTATTTAAAATGGACAGCAAAGATGTAGTGGTAATAGGATAAACACAAAAATTTATTCCATTGTATAAGCTATAAAAGGCAACCTACTCTGTGGTCAGGAGAGATGGAAACAGAAGTAACACCTGATGATCATACTAGTAAGCAATATGCACAAAGCTCTTTGGGTAATAACACATAACTTCCACGTAATTCTAAATCTTTAGAAAGAATTGGTAGTTGGGGCAAATAATTTGATAACAGGCTTTATATATTTTCTTGATGTATAAACTAGAAAAAAGAGTAAAAGAGAAAGGAATTGTGGGAAGTGTGGGAAGGGGAAAAATGAGAGGAGTACACAGGAGAAATTTAAAAAGAAGAGACAAAGGGATATATAACAATAAAAACATTTAGGAATTCAAGTTTTGAATACTTTTTATAAATACATATTGATTATATTTACTATAATACTAATTATTAAATGTATATAATATTTAATTTCAAATGTAGGGAAAATTTAAAACAATTAGGTTTTACTTTAAACAGGTTCCTAACAGAACATATTATGCTGCTGACCAAATATGAAATAATTCCTTTTAAATCTTGTAAGGATGCAGTAGATGAAAAAGACTTTTTCCCCCAAGTTTTAGGGGTAAAATGTGCTTGTTTTATCATTCATTGGGTTGTGAAGCAACTAATTTACTTGTCTCACAGTACATCTCTAGCTTTTTTAGTGGAGCAGGATATGTCCACTTTTGAGCTATACAAACTGCCTTATTTTATTTTTATAAAGCAAAACCTTTTGCTGGAAACAAAATGTTCTCAAATAATAAATAACCAAATAAGCAGGTAATTGATATAACTTAGGACCATCACAAATATATATTAAAAATATGATTTCTCTATGTTAATACCTATGACATTGCTTGCATGTATTCACAAAGGAATTATTAGATGAGTGCCACATATAAGATCTAAAGCATAAAATGCTATTTTTTTCATAATTAGCTTTCTTTCGGCCATATATATATTATATTATTTATATATACATATTTAGCAACTAAAAGAAAGTGTAGGAGTGCTTCCCCTTTGGTTTCCTCCCTCCCTTCCTTCCCTTTATGATTCTAGTCTTAAAATTATGAGAGAGAGTTTGCCAGCCAGGGAGAGTGGAGAGGAAGGAGAGCTATCTTGGTGAACTCCAGAGATGGATGCAGAGGCCCACGCACGAGGTGGCATTAGCTGGAAAGGCTGCCAGGCACAGGTGTTGATGGCGCTTAGACACAGGTGTTGGGCGGCAGCTAGACAAAGGGTGTCCGAGCAGGCTCAGAGTAAGAGCGGGGTGGAGGTGGGGGTGGGGCTACTTGCTGAGTGTTCAAACCAGAGCAGGTTGAGAAAGTTGTGGTGTAAAAGCACCGAGGCTGAAGACAAGTCCCCGCATAAGCGTCTGGAAGTTCCGCGGCGGAGTATTGGAGCCTGAGTAGGGTAAGGAAGGCGCCTGCATAGCAACATGGTTAAGTACATCCAGTGGGACGAGAGAAGGCGCAGAGTATCAAGCTTGATGGAGTGAGCAGACTGGAGGGTCACCAGGTGTGGGGTGTGAACATGCTAGCTTTGTGACTAGGGTGCCTCTATAGCAAGGCGTAGGCCAAAAATGTATGTCTGAGCTTGAGCTTGTTTAGAAGGTAATCTGCATGGGGGTGGTGGTGGTGACAGCAAATTGGTTACGTACAGGAAAATTAATCAAATAATGAAGTATATTAGGAATAGGCGAGCTACATTACACATTATTAGATATTATTATTACACTTATTATTAGATAAGTGTACATCACACTACTTTACACTTATTATTAGATAAGTGAGTTATATAGGAGAATAAGAGAAAAGAAAACAAAAAACCTAGAATGAACCCTCATATGCACTGTGTTACCAAATTGAAATTGAAAGCATTGTGTACGCATGCACCCGCTGTGGACTTTATCCATTTAGAGGGCTTGGAAGCAGTGACCCACCGTAACAGTGAGCACACCAAGTAAGCGACCTCTTTCTTGTTTTCTGAATAACAATATCTGCTATAAAGAACTAAGGTTTCCTGAAATCCTAGGGCAGGGAAAATAAAACATGAACATAAAGTATTTAGAGGTTCCAACAAATGATGGGGATATAACAACAGGACACAGGAGCCAGCTGCAAAGTTTATTTCTAGACACTGCTGGAAACATTTGAGCATTAAAATGAATAATCATGGATTATCACCCTTTGTATAAAATGGAAATCCATAATTCTAAATTTATAAGAATAAGTAAATGAATAAATTGAAAATTTGAAGAGATGGGTTATTTGCATAATTATAAAGGAACTCCTTACCGAGTATGTGCTAATTACAACGTGAAAAAAAAAGTAACATTACAATGGAGAAGCCTGTCAGGAACCTCATTCACCAAGTTGTCAAAGCTAACATCAGTAAGAATTGGACAATTCAGTAGTATGAGTGTGCAACTCTTGATAGTATATTATGAGAACTCAGAATCACTTTGTTTAAATTCCAGCCAAAGATGTATAATCTAAATCTAATGATCAAGAAATATCAGACCATCACAAATTAAAAGAGATTCTACAAAATAGCTGGGCTAACATTTTAACAGGTGTCAAAGTCATGAAAGTCAAGACAAGACTATATAAAAAACAGTTATAGATTAAGGAGTTAAAGACACATGAGAACAAGATGCAGCACATGATTCTAAACTAGATCTTTTACCTCTAAATGACAGTGATGGGACAACTGGCAAAATTCAACTGGGATCTAAGAATTAGATGACATCAATTGGTTTTCTAATTTTGTTGGTTGTGCTTTGATTATGTAGGAAAATGTCACTTGTAGGAAATACTAAAGTATTTGGGGATGATGAGGTATTGGGAAAACTTACTCTCAAATAGTTGAAAAAAATCATTTTTTGTCATTACATATTTTCTGTAAATTTGAAATTCTTTAAAATAAAAAAAACTAGGAGTTTCAGCAGGTATGGAATGTGAAGAAATTAAACAATAGAAGAACTAATAATAACATAACAAAAAGTCCTAAGGGGTAGCAAAGAGGAAGTGGAAAGTATGTGTGTTAAATTTCTGATCTGTTTGAGGGTGAGTCACTAGAAAAATGTGTCAATTTATATTTTAAGACATAGGTCCTTAAAGCCTATGGAAGACACTTTGCCAATAACTATCAACATTAAACAGGTACATCTCTATTGGCACATGTCCAAATTCTCCAAATACTTTGGAGATTTTACTCAAATACTGGAACACAGATGAGATAATGCTAAACGTTTTTCAATGCAACAGTGTTTGTGAAACTGGAGGATTTTAACTGCCCAAATGTCTATTAACAGAATCTGGTTAAATAAACTATAATATATCAATTCAAGGCATATTAAGAGATGGGGGAAGAAAAGGAATTTCCTAATGTATTGATATGGAGATGTCACCTAGATATTATTGTTAAATAAAAAGGCAGCAAAATAGTACATATAACTTGCAATCTTTAGTGGAATGACATTTTTATTAAAATAAGAATATATTTGTATTTGTCTTTATGTGCATAAAAGTTTTGAAGAGAAGTCCTGTAAATTAAACAAGAGATAAGAATTACAGTTAACTTGGAGATATAGGGATGGACTATAAAGGGGTTGAAAGATAGGAGGGAGTTTTTTTTAATTGGTTGTTTTAATAAATGTTAATTTTAAACCATGTTGGAAAATAATTTATAAAAATAAATTTAAAAATTCTGTAGAAAAATTAACCCATATTCTATATAAAAATTATTCTATATAAAAAAAGTCTAAAAGATATATGTGGTCAGACAAATGATGATCCCTGAAGATGACCATGCCTGTATTCCCAGAACCCATCAAAATGTTGTCTTATATGGCAAATGAGACTTTGCAGATGCAATTAAGGTTTATGGACTTTGATATGGGGAGATATCCGGGTGGGCCCAATATAATTTTATAGTCCTTAAAAGTGGGTGATAGAGTGAGACTCCGACTAAAAAAAAAAAGTGGAAATAATATTCAGTATTCTGATTGTGATCAGAAAGGGATGTGATGATGGAAGAAAGATTTAGCTTTGGAGTTGGAGGAAGAGGACACAGCCAATAAATGTCAGTGGCCTCTAGAAAATGGAAAAAAAAAAAGAAATAGATTCTCCCTTCACACATCCAAAAAAGAATGCAACGTTGCCCACACCTTGATTTTAACTCAGTGAGACCTATCTTGGACTTCTAACCTATAGTATTATAAATTAATAAATTTGTTTTGTTATGCCAATAAGCTTGTGGTAACTTGTTAGGGCAGCAATAGAATATTAATGAAGTAAAATACTATCAAGCTCTTGTAGAAAGCAAAAATATTACTTGGATTTATATTTCTGTGAAGTAGATAGAAAAGATGATTTTAAAGTCAGTTTTCTAATAGTGACAAATTATTTTCTGTTACCATTTAAAATAATTATTCCATTGTATCTGTAATTTCAGCATATAAGTGACAACATGCTTTACTGATAAACCTAATGAGCAGATAAAAGTTTATTTAGCAAAATATTAGAAACAAATAGAAGGAATTAATTTAGTATATATGTATTCATAAAATGAAGTGCCGTATAACTCTGAAATTGAAAGAACTTTGCTTTAGACAATAGAAGAATATTATAAGCATGATATTGAGGAAATAAACAAGACACAAAAGTAGCTGTATAAATCCATGCTTACAAAATTCAAAACAGGAAACTATGTTTCTTAGAGATGCATTCTTGGGTGATAGAACTACAAAGAAAACGAAGGAAATGATGACCATTAAAGTCAAATCAGTGGTTTTCTTTGGGAAAATGGGAGCTATGCTTGGGAATGAGAATACCCAAAGCTTATGGGAATCTGGCAATGGTTGTTTTACAATAGTTTATTAAATTCCATATTTTTGTACTGTATTTCTTTTCTGCATGTGTCTCGTATTTGGCCATAAAAAAAGGCTCAAATTTTTTTTTTTGAAAGCTTAAAAAACACCAGAATATGTGAACACAGGCTACTTTCAGTGAGATCTAGCCAGTCTTTTTGAGGCACAAGTTTATATATCTGCTTATTTTATACCTTCCCAAAAAGGAATATGTTTTTTTAAATTCCATATTCTTAGAGCATATTAATTTTGGCTTTAATTTATTTTTTTGACTTAAAGATTAAATTTTACCTATGTAACAACCTTATTGAATGAACTAGCCTCAGCAGGATACAGGTAGGCAGCATTTTAATTATTACCCTATCACCTCTTAAAAGTAAAATTTTGAAGTGTTAACACTTGTCACTAGATGAAATTTTAGGTGAGTTCATATTTTTCTGGTTCATTTCACTTTAGTAAGAAAACTTTAACATTTTTAATGTCATTAAAATTTCAAATGTTCATCTAATTTAAATCTTCTTTGTCCCTTAGTTCAGGTATGCCTCATACTGGAAAAGATGCAAGAGGGATGGTATTACAAGATAATATTATGAAAAACAAACTCCAATAAGTTTTACAACCTAAATTAAATGGGCAATTTCCTTTAAAAACAAAATTTATTAAATCCCAAACCATGAGAAAGCATAAATAATACTACATCTATGATAGAAATTAAACTCATAATATAAAACCTTCCCACAAAAGAACCATCAAGCCAATATGACTTCACTAGTGTACTTGTCTATCAAATGCAGGGTACTGTGGCACTGACTGGGTGAGGATGTACCTCCCAAAGAAAGAAAAAAAGAAAAAGAGGGAGGGAGGAAGAAAGGAAAGAAGGAGGGAGAAGAAAAATGATTTCATGTATATTCTCTTTCACTTAGTCTGCAAATACTTATTGAGAACCTACTATCTCCTCTATCCTAGGCACTGGAAATATTAATAGAATGGTAAACCAAGTAAAATGACTCATTGCCTTTATAAAGCTTCTAGTGGGGAGAAAAATAAATGTATAATATTAACTATTCTGTCTGAATTGAATAAGGGAAGTCTATGGCATTTGAGTAGGCCCAGAATGAATAATAGAGGAAAACCTTTGGACTTTGGGGGAAATAGCTAAATTTAAGAATTTATTTTGATATTGCAGATAATTGTTTTGTAGTCCGTTGTTTACTTTGTTCTTTTATGTAGAAGTAATATGAAAATAAGAAAACTAATTGTGGTTTCAAAAATTCTAATAGATTATTAAACTTGTCTGAAAAAAAAACTTTGGCACAGTGTAGAGACTAGAATGTGGAGAATATCATTATGTAATATATGAATGAAATTCTACTCTTATGAAACCAAATGATGCTACTTTGAAATTTTCCATGCACTGGTCAGCACTTGTTGCACATGTGAGAGGATCTAGTATTTCCACTCCCTGCATATGTTTAGTGTGTCACCCTGGACATCTGCTAATGTTGAACATCTGGTTTTTGTTTTCATTGAAAGATGTTTCATTTGGACTGCCAAAAAGAGAATGGGGTCATTAGTTATTCTACAATGTGCAGTTATCCAGCAGATTCTCCTTGTATGAGAAATAATAGTATCAGAAAAGCCATATTCATTATCATTAATCCTAAAGTTTCCTTCACACTAAGAGTCATAACAGACATCATTTCAAAAGAAGTTGACAAACTATCGCAAGTCTTCAAGGAAAAGTAAAAATAATTTTATGTAGCATTTGTCGCCTGGGAATCATCATAAAGTGGTGTTTTCTGAACATTAAAGTCAAAACATAAGCAATAAGCAATGTAAGCTACTTATGTGCCTGTTGCATTATGTTTAAGTTATGTTTAGTGGTGTTTGAGTTTATTCATATTTGCTAAAAATGCATAATCTATGAGGCTTACTCTCTATTAATGTATTAGATTTTTCATTAACTATGACTAGTTATTGTTCAAGCATATTGAACAACTGAAAACTTAATGTTATGTAAAAGACTATATTCCAGAAGAAAAATGAGACATTGTACATTATATGCTTTTTATATTTTTATTATATTTGAAATGTATGAAACCAAATTCACCATCATTTAAATTATTTTAATCATCCATAGGAAATATAGTATTGGAAGTCCTGGCTAGAGCAATCAGAGAAGAGAAGGCAATCAGGGGTATTTGAATAGGAAAAGAGGAAGTCAAGCTATATCTCTTTGCAGATGACATGATCATGTACCTTGAAAACCCAAGAGAATCTGGCAAAAACCTCCTTACACTAATAAAGGACTTTGGCAAAGTCTCAGGATATAAAACAAATGTGCAAAAGACAATTGCATTTCTTTACACCAATAACAAACAAACAGAAACTCAAATAAAAACCACAACCCCATTTACAATAGCCACAAAAAAAAAAAAAAAGAAATACCTTGGCATCTTCCTAACCAGAAACTTGAAAGACCTTTACAATGAAAACTACAAAACACTGCTCAAAGAAATCAAAGATGA
>NW_007258256.1:183663-206517 GCF_000164805.1 Carlito syrichta
AACCTCAATTTTTCAGCCAACTCATCTTCAACAAAGCCTCCACCACTTAGCACTGGGGAGAGGAGAACCTATTCAGTAAATGGTGCTGGGAAAACTGGCTGACCACATGCAGAAGATTGAAACAGGACCCCTATCTACACCCATACACAAAAATTAACTCTAAATGGATCAGAGACCTAAATGCAAAACCTCAAACCATAACAACCTTAGAAAATGAAGGACATACCCTCATAGAAATTGGAACTGGCATCCAATTCCTGAACAAAACCCAAAACCCATAGACCATGAGAGATAAGATAGACAAATGGGACCTCATTAAACTGACAAGCTTCTACAAGCCAAAGAAACCATCAAGAGAGCAGGGAGACAGCCTACAGACTGGGAAAAAGTATTTGCCAACTCCAGATCTGACAAAGGTTTAACATCTTGGATCTGCAAGTAACTCAAACATGCTGAAAAGAAAAAAAAAAACAAACAACCCCATTATAAAGTGGGCAAAAGATATGAACAGACACTTCTAAAAGGAAGACATTCGAGCAGCCAACAGACACATGAAAAAATGTTCAACCTCACTAATCATCAGATGCAAATCAAAACCATACTGAGATACCACCTAACTCTATTTAGAATGGCAATTATAAACAACTCAAAAAAATAACAGTTGCTGGAGAGGATGTGGTGAAAAGGGAACACTTCTACACTGTTGGTGGGAGTGCAAACTAGTGCAACCTCTGTGGAAAACGGTATGGCAATTCCTAAAAGCTCTAAATATTGACCTCCCATATGACCCCGAAATCTCCCTACTGGGAATATACCCTGGAGAACTCAAATCACTCTATAAAAAAGATACCTGCACACATATGTTTATCACAGCATTGTTCACAATAGCAAGAACCTGGAAGCAACCATGCTGTCCATCAAAAGAAGACTGGATTAAAAAAATGTGGTACATATACACGATGGAATACTACGCAGCCATAAAAAAGAACAAAATCATGAATTTTGCAGCAACCTGGATGGAGCTAGAGTCTATAATACTGAGTGATCTCTCACAGAAACAAAGATCTGAGTATCACATGTTCTCACTCATATAGTGGACCTTGAACATCCAGTGTCATACTATAAGAAAATGACTGACAGTGGTGGGAAACTATGGGGGTGGGAGGGGAAGGGAGATGGGATTAACGGTAGTAAATATCTGTCTGGGGATGGGGAGATACCTCTTATCAACAAGGTTGCCTGAACGGAGCATATTTGTATACCTAACCCTTAACTGTACCCCACAATAGAAAAATAAATAAATAAATAATAATTTTAAAAAATCATTCATAGGTCAAAAAGTACTTTTATAGGTTTTGATATGAATAGTTGGAAGTTTAAGTAGTGCACTACTTTTTTACTTAAGGAATCTGTTTTTATGTTCATACATTTAATCAAGTCCTTCTAAAATATGTAAAATGCAATAGAAGTATAATCATGTCCTTCTAAAATGTAAAAATGTCCCTTTATATCTGGTAGCAAAAGCTCTGTGGGAGATTATTAGTAAGATAATTGCTGGTTTTCAATTTTTATATACATATTACCTGAACATTAATTTAACTTATGTATAGATGTATAGTCACACAGGTTCACCACTTGATTTAAAAAAAAAAAAACACATAAAAGGTGATATACACACAAGAAATGGAATAATGATACCAGTGTTATAGAACTCTAGAGATCATGGTCAAATCTGTATTTTTTTTTAAAAAAGAGAACAGGTCTAATTTTACTCCTTTGTTTTGTACTTGTACTTATTTTCTTTCTTTTTTTTTGAGTCAAGATCTCACTCTGCCGGGCTCGGTGGCTCAATCTGTAATCCCGTGCCTTTGGGAGGCTGAGGTGAGTGGATTGCCTGAGCCCGCGGGTTCGATACCCGCCTGGGCAACTTGGCGAGACCTCATCTCTACAATAAACCAAAAAATCAGCCAGGCATGGTAGCGCGTGCCTGTAGTTCCAGCTACTTAGAATGCTGAGGCGGAAGGATCACTGGAGCCCAGCAGGTCAAGGCAGCTGCAGAGGCCGGGAGAGGCCACTGCACTCCAGTCTGGGTGACAGAATGAGACTCCTACTCAAAAAAAAAAAAGATCTCACTCTGTTGCCCAGGTTGGCATGTAGTGCAATCATGGCTCATTGCAGCTTCAAATCCCTGAACTCAAGCAGTCCTTCTGTCTCAGCCTCCCTAGTACCTGGGACTACAAGCACGTGCCACCATACCCAGTTAATTCTTTTAAAAAACTTTTGTAGAGACAAGGTCTCATTCTGTTGTGCAGGCTGGTCTTGACCTCCTGATCTCAAGCAATCCTCCCACCTTGACAACCCAAAGTGCTGAGATTGCTGGTGTGAGCCATGGCATTCAACCCTGCTTTCTATTTTGTAAAATGATAGTGTTACTAAGATGCAAGAATGCCTTGGAAGACTCTGTGTGCTGGGGGGGGGGCGGTGAGGAAGCACATAGGTGTGTCTCACTTTATAGAAATATAACTAAATTATACATATATGATAATTATTCATTATAAGTACCAATAAAACTGTACCTTCAGACCTTGCATGTCTTTGAGGGTCTGACTTTATTCTTCACATCTGAATGGATTGCTCAAATAAGTTATTTCATTGCTTTTTACCAGGTGCCTATTCAACTCCTCTGCTATTATTTTCCAGCTGCCCACAATTATACATGTTCAAGGTTTGCTTTGATTACAAATTTAGTAGTTGAAACTACAGTATGGAATGCTAAATAATTCAAAAGAAAGACTCATTTATCCAACCCCACCCCCCCTTTTTTTAGGAGGATGTCAAAAATGAATATTTGCAAAAGGAACAACAAAAAGAATGGAAAGATTTCAAGGTATAATACTATATATGCCAAAAAAAATACATAGGAGAATTAATTATTCTTATAGTAGAATATATTGAATTGGTGACAACTTCAGAAAGTATGAATATTAAGGGAAATGAAATTATTTTTATGAATGGGTGTTAAAGAGAATATTTCTACTGAAAACATATTTTTAGTGCTTTATACAGCAGTAAAAAAGCCATGTGAAATAAATTTGTAGTAATTCCATATTTTTCCTCCCAATTTAGAGGAAAGAATATGATAAGTACGTACAGTGTGCTAAACAGTTTGTATATGTTGTCTCTTTTAAATCCTTTTACTACAGCTACTGATTTTTGTGTTTTATGGAATGGGACACTAAGAACAGGAGAAATTAAGAAACTTTTCCAAGTAACACAGATAGTTAATATAACGGGAAGTAATACAATTTGGGTTAACCCAATTCTAGATACAATGAGTTCTTTGCAATTTTGTGGTGCTTTTTGGGGCTATTGAATGTGGTTTGCAAGTGAGGATAAAACTATCTTTATTTTGTAATACGTAAGTCAAAGGAAAATATGATGTCCACGAGGCTATGGGATTAATTCGAATTTTTGACTCTTTGAAAATTTGCCTGTCAGAATCATTGTCATCACTTATACAATACTTCCTATAAGATACAGAGTGAATCAAACTCCTTAAAGATCTTATTGATGTACATCCTTAAATGTACTGAAAAATAAAATAAGGATAACTTGAAGATTGTGACATAGCTAAGAAACACAGGATCTCAAATACATAGAAAATGCAATAGAAACACAACGCAAAGATCTAAGACAATGTACATTTTTAAAAAAAATAACAACTTTTCTTGACTTTTCTGGCTAACATTGTAGATCAATGTGGTATAAGACAACATATCATCTATAGAAATTTAAAACCACAGGCAGATATTTTAAATAGGGTATTGTTTTAAAAAACAAAATTACTCCAATGGATTCCCCAGATAAATAGAAGAAAGAGTAATGTGTTTTCAAATGGCTCAATCTTGGATTCTGGGTCTAGGATACCATTGGTATAAACAAGTGCAGCACAAGCTCAATGTGGATTTAAGCCCCTTATGTATTTTCTCCCTTTGTGCTGTAAGTGTGTAGGGTAGGGTGGGGTCACTGACCTACTTAGTAAGAAAAAATGTGCCAGTGAAAATCTCTAAATATTTATTTCTGTTAAGCAGGGAACAGTGAAACAAAGAGTAAGATAAATTCCCATGTTAAAACACTACCTCCCATAACCATCTGCAATGATGCAATCTTTGGCAGAGTGGTAGTTTTCTGTTGCCTTGATAAATTTCTGATTGTTTCTGTTAAGATCCATTTTTGTGTATTTTTTTCATATTTTTGTCAATCAAGAGCACCTAATTAGCTCCCATGAAGGATCTGCATATTTTCTAATATTATAATTCACTAAAATATTAAGCCTAAGTTCATGATTGAAATATACAAGTAGGTTCAGGATCATCCACCATTCTTGGGGGTCTCATGAGAGGAGGCAGCAGAGATCAGCTGCTCCTCAGCACCCTGGCACCTGGCCCACTGCCACCATCTGTGGCAGTGGGCCAGCTCTGGCAGTGGGAACCCACAACAGGAACTTTGGAGAAGACGCATGGAGGAAATCTGGAGCTCTGCCCTGCCACCAGTGAGGAGACACTGACTGCCACCATTTTCTCTGTCCTGGACAGAGACCTGTGTTGACCCACTCAGCTCTATTCAGTCTCCAACCTGAGGCCCAGAGGTGATCTCTGCACCCCTCTGGGATCAACCATGGCTGACCCAGGGAGGAATCTTCAAGAGCAGACATGAAGAGACAAATGCCTTACCCCCACATTGGGCCAGGAATGGACACATCTAATCTGAGAGAGATTTGGCAGCAGCAGCAGACAAGTTGGGGTGAGTCCAAAGCTGATTCACCCTCCATCCCCAGCAGTCCATGGGCTGTCTGATCCATGCTGATATCAACCTGATCAGCCTGCACTGAGAGGTGAGGGGAGGGGCTAGAGATCATAGCTTGCTCTCTACCACAACAGCAACCAAAAGTAGCAGCAGTGCTTGGGACCCAACAGTAAAAATAAAAATAAAGGGAAAGGAATATGATGTTCTAGAAATGGCAACAGAAAGAACTCATTTTTTTCTTTTTATGTTTTGTTTATGTATTTTTTTCTTCATTTTTTAGTTTTTCTGTCTTCATGTGGGTATTTTTGAGAGTGAGTATGTCATCAGGTTTTTTTTGTTTCCTTGTATGTTTGTTTGATGTTTTCTTTGTTTATTCATTAGTTGGTGTGCCTGTTTTCCTTCTTCTTCTCTCCCTTCATCTTCCTCTTATCAGCCTTCTTCCTTTTTTTGTTCTTATCATTTTCCTAATCTCATTTTCTTTCAGGAGATATACATATACCCCCACTGCATGGACAGATCGAAAGGTGTAGAGAAGTGGGTTTAAGGGAGCCCACACATCAGTCAGCAGATACTGTGATCTGCAGATAGCTTCCTGAACTACAGCTCTCCCATCACACTTTAATCAAATCTCAAAACTACAAAAAGCACAGTCCCCCATCCCCACTTCAGCTTCAAAATTGAACAAATTCAGGGAATCTGCATAAGAAAGAATAGGGATTGAGCAAACAGAGCAATGGAATTAAAGAAGGAGGGGAAAGGGGGGAGGAAAACCAACACAAATGAAGAACAACCAAAGGAAGGACACAGCTCACACACAGACTTCTGGGAAGAAAGCACTTGAGAATATAGACTTCAGAACTCAAACAATGAAAAGCCCCCAAAATGGTCTCAAAACACAAAACTAGATATTAAGATATAATAGAGTGAATGAATAGAAATAAGGAGAGACAGAGGAAATAATGAAGGAGTTGATAAATGAGATGATGGCAATAAAGAATACAGTAAATAAAATATATAACAAACTGATAAGCATAGAAAGCAGAATTAACCAAGCAGAAGAAAGAATCTCAGAGCCTGAGAACCCAAATATGGAACTAATCCAAACTGTTAGAAACATAGAAAAGGAGCTTAAAAAAAAAAAAAAAGAACAAAACCTCTAAGGGATGTGCAATTATATCAAAAGGTTGAATCTATGTTTAATTGGCATTCTTCAGGCAGATAGAGAGATAGAGACCACGCTGGAACATTCTAAGAAATTATCTAAGAAAACATCTCTCATCTCATCAGAAATATGACATTCAAACACAAGAGAGTCAGACAACCCTTGAAAGACAGCAAATGAGAAGACCAACTACACAAAGTATGTGTAATTCACTTACACAAAGTAGGTATAAAAGAAAAAAATCCTAAAGATAACAAGAGAGAAAGGTCAGACCACCTACTGGGAATACCAAGTAGACTTATCTACAGAAACACTATAAGCAAGAAGAGACTGGAGTCCAATATTCAAATTTCTCAAAGATAAACAATTCCAACCAAGAATTTCCTACTAGCTAAGCTACACTTCATCGGCAATGGAGAATTAAAATCCTTCCCAGATAGTCAATCCCTAAGAGTTTATGCCACCTCCAGGTCAACTCTATGAGAAATGCTTAAGAAGTATTAAACACAGAAGAAAGAAAAAGAACAACCACACTTTTCCCAAGAATTCAAGAAAAAGATTTAAAAAACACACATATCTCAATCCAAAAATCAAAAGAAAGTCAGCAAAGAAACAACAACAAACTATATAAGACTCTTATGACAGGGATAAACTCTCATATTTCAATAATTAGACTGAATGTGAATGGACTAAAAAGACATAGAATGGCAAGCTGGATAAAAACACATGATGCAATGATATACTGTCTCCAGGAGACTCATTTCACCAGAATGGACACTCACAGACTCAAAATTAAAGGATGGAAAACAAATTTTTTTTGAGTGAATAGAACACAAAAAAACAAAAGTTGTGATCTTAATATCAGACAAAATATCCTTTAAGCTATCAAAAATATTCATCATAAACATATGCATCAGCATAGGAGCACCAACTTTTGAAAACCAGCTTCCAGTTAAACTAAAAAAAGATATTGACTCTAACACTGTCCTAGCTGGAGACTTAAGTACCTCGCTAACAACTCTATATAGATCATTGAGACAAAAAATTAATAAGGAGATCCAGAACCTCACTTGATACATGACCAAATGGACTTAATAGGCACCTACAGAACAATCCACACAACAACCACAGAATATACATTCTACTCATTACTTAATGGAATGTACACCAAAATCAACCAAATCCCCGACCATAAACAAATCCCATAAGATCAAAATACTGCCATGCACCTTCTCAGACCACAGTGGAAAAAAAAAAAAAATATATCAACACCAACAACTTCCCCTACCCCCAATCTACAAAGATGTGGACACTAAACAGCATGATACTGAACAACTCCTAAGTCAACACAGAAATCAAAGCAGACATTAAAAGATTTGTGGAAACACAGAAGAAAGAAAGAAAAAAATAGAACAATCATATTTTCCCCAAGAATTCAAGAACAAGATTAAGAACACACACACATCACAATCCAAAAATCAAAAGAAAACCAACAAATAAGCAAACAAAGAACAACAAACTTCATAAGAACCTAATGAAAACAAATGAAAATAAAGACACATCTTATCAAAACCTATGGGATGCCATGAAAACAATACTGAGCAGGGAATTCATTTATTTACAAACACACATCAAGAAAATGGAAAGATCACAAGTTAACAACAGCCTAAAAAATCACCTAAGGGAGCTGGAAAGACAAGACCACCAAAATCCTAAATTCAGCAGAAGAATCCAGATTACCAAAGTAAAAGCCCAAATACAGGACACAGAAGACAAAAATATCATAGAAAAAAGTCAATGAATAAAAGCTATTCTTTGAAAGGATAAACAATATTCATGGACCGATAGCCAGGTTGATGAAGAAAAAGAGAGTAAAAGCCAAAATAAACACAATAAGAAATGCAAAAGATCATATCACAATGAACCCCAAAGAAATACAAAATATTATTAAACATTACTATGCACAACTACATAAACCTAAATGAAATGGAGAACTTTCTGACATACACAACCTCCCAAGATTGAAACAGGAAGCCATTGAGACATTACACAGACAAATAACAACCCTGAAAATTAACTCCATCATAAGAAAACTACCTATAAAAAATAATTCCTTGACCAGGCGGCTTTCTAGCAGAGTTCTGCAAAACACAGAAGGAGCTGACACCAATTCTGTTGAAAGTATTCCAAGCAATCAAGAAAGACAGAACTCTCCCCAAATCATTTTATGAAGCTAACATCACTTAGCTGATACCCAACTGATACCCAAACTGCCCACTTTCACCCTTCCTGTTCAACATAGTGTTGGAAGCACTAGCTAGAGCATTCAAACAAGAGAAGGAAATCAAGAATAGCCAAATAGGAAAAGAGGAAGTCAAGCTATCCTTCTTTACTGAGGATATGATTCTATACCTTGAAAATCCAAGATAATTTGTCAAAAATATTCTTGCACAGCTAAAGAACTTTTGACAAAGTTTCAGGGTATGAAATCAATGTGCAAAAGACTGTCATATATCAAAAATAAAAAGCAAAATGCCATTCACAATAGCAACAACAACCAAAAAAATGAAATACCTTAGCATCTTCCTAATCAGAGAAGTGAAAGACCTTTACAACGAAAACTACAAGACACTGCTCAAAGAAATCAAAAATGACACAAAACAAATGGAAAAATATTCCATGCTCATGGACTGAAAGAATCAACATTGTTAAGGTGTCCATCCTACCCAAAGCAATCTGTAGATTTAATGAAATACTCATTAAATTTACTAACATCATTCTTCTTAGACCTGGAAATGACAATACAGAAATTCATATGGAAACATAAATTACTACAAATAGTCAAAACATTTCTTAGCAAAAGAAACAGACTTAAAACTTTATTATAAGACTACAATAATCAAAACAGCACGGTATTGGTACACGAACAGGCATATAGGCCAATGGAATAGGATAGAGATTCTGGAAAAAACACTAATTTCTCAACCAACCCATCTTCATTCAGCAAAGCCTTCACTATAAACCACTAGGAAAGGAGAACTTATTTAGTAAATGGTGTTGGGGAAACTGGCTGACCACATGAAGATTAAAACTAGAACCCTACCTATCATCATACACAAAAATCAACTCTAAATGGATCACAGACCTAAAAGTAAAATCTCAAACTATCAGAACCTTAGAGAATGCAGGAGACACCCTGATGAAAATTGGAACTGGAAACCAATTCCTGATCAAAATCCCAAATGCCCATGACATAAGAGGTAAGATAGACAAGTGGGAACTCACCAAACTGACAAGCTTCAGCAAAACAAAAGAAATCATCAAGAGAGGGGGAGACAGCTCACAGAATGCTTAAAAATATTTGCCAACTGTGTGTCTGACAAAGACCTAACTTCTAGAATCTACAAGGAACTCAAACATGCCAAAAAGAGGAAAACAAACAGTCCTATTAAAAAGTGGGTCAAAGATATGAATAGACATTTTTCAAAAGAAGACATAGAAGCAGCCAACAAATACAGGAAAAAATGCTCAACTTCACTAATAATCAAAGAAACACAAAATAAAACCACACTAAGATACCACCTAACTCCAGTTAGGGTGGTCATCATCAGTAATTTAAAAAAACAACAGATGCTGGAGAGGATACAGAGAAAAGGGAATACTTCTACACTGTTTGTGGGAATGTAAACTAGTACAACCTCTGTGGACAACAATGTGACACTTCCTCAAATATCTAAAAATTGACCTTCCATATGACCCAGCAATCCCCTTTCTGAGAATATACCTGGAGGAACTCAAATCACTCTATGGAAAAGATACCTGCACATACATGTTTATTGCAGCATTATTCTCAAGAGAAAAAAACATGGATCCAACTACGCTGCCCATCAAAAGTGGACTGCATAAAAAACATTGTTTATATACTTGATGGAATATTATGCAATCATTAAGAAGGACAAAATTATGAACTTCACAGCATCTTGGATATATTTAGAGTCTATAATACTCAGTGATCTATCACAGACACAAAGAACTGAGTACCACATGTTCTCACTCATAAACAGACTCTGAACAATTATCATAATACTATAAAAAAGGTTTGGCCGTAGTGGGAGAGAGATGGAGAGAGTAAGGGAGAGAGATGGAGCATACTTCATCAATAAGGGTACCTGATCTCAAACCACATGAAGTGGGTACCAAAATTATGCCCAAACTTTACTTGTACAATGACTATTTGTAAATCTAATCCTGAATTATATCCCATATCCTTAAAATAAAAAGAAATATGCAGATATTTTTCTTTTAAATTCTGGTTTTTTCTAAAATAATATTTTATCATCTCTTCACTTCTGTACATCAAATTAAATAAATTAAATATTTCATGCTGTATCATTTTTTAATTGCATGCAGTTTTGTAATATTTTTGCCCCTACTAATTTCTCCTGCCCTACTGAATTTTGTTCAGCTCCCTAGAAGATCGTTCTTTCTTGTCTGAAACACCTTTACCTGAAAAGATTTGTAACTGCTTATTGTCAAATTCACTAATAGACTGTAATTTCAATAAGGGAGAGATAGTGAGAGGCACATTGCCTGTGACATCAAAAGACTTAGCATTTATGAATTCTAATGAATGACATATATATCATCAATAGATGCTACTACTGCTGATGTGACCGAGAATAAATATGTCATAACTTTGTTGACATCACCCTAAATTTACATAGAAGTAGGTTCCCTAGCAAATTTGGGAGTTCAAGATTCTTCCTTCATTCAAGCTATTGTTAATCTTTCACAATACCCTGCTATCCGATACAATATCATCATATGTTTAGAAGATGATTTAGGGAACTTTTAGTTGAATATATCTAACTCTTTTTGTTTGTTTGCTTATTTGTTTGTTTTAGTAGAGATAGGATCTCACCATGTTGCCTAGGCTAGTCTAGAATTCCTGACCTTAAGCAATCTTCCATCCTTCCTCTGAAAGTGCTGGGATTACGGGTGTGAATCACTCTACTTGGCCCTCAGATTTATTAAAGTTATTGTGAGAGCAGTTTATGAAGAATATTCACAGAATTCTATCTGAAAATTGCTGCTCTTACACCAAGTTGTAAGATCTGGATTATTTGCCAACTGTGTAAGTTCATCTGCCACAGAAATTCTTATTAAAAATGCCTTATTACCTGCCTTTTGATTATTGGTTTTGGCAGGATATCCATTCTAGTGCCAAGGAGATGTCATGGAAGTCAATCTTGATTTCTTTCTTTCTGTAGTGTATCCATCAGGGAATGATGGAACAGCTAGACACTTAGAAAAAAATTGTGAGCATATCAGATTTCATAGTTTATGGATATTATACATGCAATAATAAGAAGAGATTGTGAGCTTTCATGTTGATGCTTTCTAACCTACCAGACTTAAGCAGTATACGTATTCTATAGATATTTTTCATGAATTTCTATAGATATTTTATTAATTTTCTCTAAAGATTTTTAAAAAAAATTTCATATTCATATAAACTGAAACTAAGGAAAAACCAATTGGAGAGAGGATGGAAAAATACATAGTTGCTCATTGTGTTTTGTTAATCAATGTTTTGTTTGTTTGTTTGTTTGTTTTTTTAATGTTTGGGAAATCTGTTTTTATTTTTTATTTTTTATTTTTTTGAGTTGGAGTCTCACTCTGTCGCCCAGACTGGAGTGTAGTGGCCACTTCTGGCCACCGCAGCCTCGACCTGCTGGGCTCCGGCGATCCTTCCACCTCAGTCTTCCAAGTGGCCGAAATTACAGGCATGCGCTACCACGCCCGGCTGATTTTTTGATTTATTGTAGAGATGAGGTCTTGCTGCCAGATGGGTGTCGAACCCGCGGGCTCAGGCAATCCACTCACCTCAGCCTCCCAAAGGCGCGGGATTACAGGCTGAGCCACCGAGCCCAGCTTGTTTTTATTCTTTACATCTGAATTTGTTTCTCTTCTTTGGGGATATGGAAAGGGATTATCTTCAATATGTTCCCTTTGAGTGATAAATAAAATGTTTTAATATGACGTCTGTTCTTTTGATATACTTCTGGTACTTTGTGTTGGAAAGGCTTTAGGCCACACCTCTGACCTAGACCTGAAGTGATAATAGAAAGGATCAGTTCAACTCTAAGACAGCTGCTGGAGAGGGTGTGGCGAAAAGGGAACACTTCTACACTGTTGGTGGGAGTGTAAACTAGTGCAATCTCTGGAAAGCAGTGTGGCAATTTCTAAAAGCTCTAAAAATTGACCTTCCATATGACCCTGCAATCCCCCTACTGGGAATATATCCTGAAGAACTCAAATCACTCTATAAAAAAGATACCTGCACATGTATGTTTATCGCAGCATTGTTCACAATAGCAAGAACCTGGAAGCAACCATGCTGCCCATCAAAAGAGGACTGGATTTAAAAAATGTGGTACATATACACAATGGAATACTACGCAGCCATAAAAAAGAACAAAATAATGAATTTCGCAGCAACCTGGATGGAACTAGAGTCTATAATACTGAGTGACCTCTCACAGAAACAAAGATCTGAGTATCACATGTTCTCACTCATATAATGGACCTTGAACATCCAATGTAATACTATAAGAAAATTACTGACAGTAGTGGAAAACTATGGGGGGGGGGATGGAGATGGGCTCAATGGTGGCAAATATCTGTCTGGGGACAGGGAAACACCTCTTATCAACAGGGTGCCTGAATGAAACATATTTGTTAATCAATGTTTAACAAACTGCTCCCTTTTACCTCCCACTAGAATTCTCAATTTATAGTCTTTCCCAGTTTTCATAGTGTAAATATTCCCATCACAGCTAATTTCAGGTTCTCAACTTTAAGCGCAGTTGGAAAGAGATTCACATGATAACCTCTCATGTGACCATAAGCCAACTCCAGGACAGCAGTGGTTCCTGTGAGAATATGCGCTTACACAAACTTGATTTACCAAGGCCCAGGAAACTGTGACTTTTAATTTAAAATCATCCAGAGAATAAAAGAAGTGATGGGGAGATGAGAAGCCATTCCAGCAGTGCTTGTAGGGGTGCTGAGTTAGGAGAGGTAGACTATCTGCTTAGAACTATTATGGATGATTAAATAAAAGGTAGAAAGTTAAGCGAAAATATACTTCAATATTGATAACAACCACCAAAAATTTTTCTGGATTTGCCTTTCAATCTTTCTATATATTCTTACTGGTTTTCTTAAATTAAATTTTCTATTGAACAATGTTTGATATCAATGTTTGATATATTGTTTATTTTATTCATTTAGACAATATATACCAGGCAGACTTGCCACCCAATGTCCCTGTCATTCCTGTCTCTAGTCAAACCTCTTTGTTATTCTGAACAAGTTTGAACTCCTCAATAAAAGCATTCAACTTTTTGTGCTTAATTTTCCCTCCCAAGGTTTTGCCTTTTTGACTGTTCTATTCAGTTTATTTATTATTCTTTTAGCACAAATTCTATTTGGGGTCTGTTTTTTAACCTTTCCCCGGCTCCTTCTAACCAGTATCAGTGGCTTCTATCCTCAAGCTAGAACACCCACCATACTCTATGAAACATTCCCTGATTGCCCCACACTCCTACTGATCATCCTTTCTTAATGAATACATTTGTTCTGTGATTTACAGATAGGTACTTGCTTATGTATTGAACTATTCCTTGCTAATGTGTTGTACATGTGCCTCCTTTTCTGTCTTAAGATATATACTAAAGTATTTGTGAATAGAGATCATTTTTAAATAGAATATTCATGAATACATAAGGGAACCTAATAATTACTCAGTGTTATCTTCAATATAGAACCAAAAAAATCATTTGAAAAATAAATTTAAAAAAATACTTTTATCAGATTTGAATTGTTTTAATAGTTTGAACAAAATACTGACAGGATGAAAATAGCTACAATCTATATTTCATTCACTTTATTCTCATAATAGGCTTTCTTTAGTATTTTTGTTGATCTAATCACCTTTGAATGAAATAAGGAAAGTATTTTGAATCAGAATAGAATTATGATTCAGAGTAGGAATCCATTTTATCATAGAAAGAACTGAAGCAGCCAGGGTGGCCCAGGCCTGTAATCCCATTACCTTGGGAGGTAGAGGTGAGAGAATTCCCTGAGTCCAGGCATTCAAGACCAGCCTGAGCAACTTTGTGAGACATGGTTTCTACAGAAAATAAATAAATAAATAAATAAGTCAGTTGTGATGGTGCATGCCTGTGATTACAGCTACTTTGGAGGGCTGAGATAGAAGGATCACCTGAACCAGCACATCAAGACTGCACTCCAGTTTGGGCTTCAGAGTGAGACTCCTATTCGGAAAAAAAAAAAAAAAAAAAAAAAGAACTGATGCACTAGAAAAAATGAGAAAGAAATACACTTTTCAAATATCTGAAGCAATCACTCTATATTAACTTTCAAACTATATTTAGAAATTTTAAACGTAAATACTCAATAAATTGCAAAAATAAAAGTACAAATCATGAACCCATAGTTTTAAATTTCTCGTGGGTTTTATTATTTTAAGAAAAGGGGCAAGAACTGGTAATCTAATTTTAGTGGGCATACTGAAATAATGATTAATAATATTTGTTATAGTTTATCAGATTTATACTAATTTGAAATATTTATACTTCATAAATATTTCAAATTAGTATAAGAATATCAACTACTTTTTTACTTTCAAGAAGAGACAGAAAGATCACAACTTATCTCACACTTCTAAATTGTGCTATAGAAATACAACTCAAATAACTCCACAGAAGTACAGAACCTGGCATGATGGTGCATGCCTATAGTCCCAGCAACTGGAGAGACTGAAATGGGAAAATCGTTTAAGCCCAGGATTTGAAGCTGCTGTGATCTATGATCGCACCACTGGACTGCAGCTTGGGTCACAGACTCCCATCTTTGGGGCTGCGGGATGGTGGTGAGGGGGAGAGAAAGCAAAACAACAAATTATCGCTCACTTATTTAAGTTATTTCTTGTCCATAAGTCCAAAGTCAAAAACAGATAATTCTATGGAAACAAAATATTTAAAAATAAATATAAAATGTCCAGATGCCCTTGCTGCACTTAAAAAAAAATTATTGACATATTTATATCAGCCTTCACACTAGTTCTTTGTCCTTAATAGCATGCCTCTACTGTATCCTTTCAAGCATTAAAAAAAAAGAAAAAGAAAAGAAATTAACTATCTTTTAGTCTTCTTTTTTCTGGACTGTATTGCACTAGTTCCTTTAGTGTCCCTCATAAATTCTATTTTCTTTTTCTTTAATTATGTTATTGTTCTCTTCTGGACCCTCAGTGATTAACATGAGACCACTAAATTAAATTTCACTTGTTATGCCTGAGTCTCTGTGTACCAAGTTATTACATTAATTGACCTGATGCCTCTGGCTAGTCTCCATTCACGACTGAAATGGAATATATTCTTGAGATGTGATTTTTTTTTTTTCTCATTATACCAACTATCAACTATCGGTTAATCTTTCAATCATAAATTTTTTTATTTTTTCCACTGAGAGTATTATGAAAAGAAATTAATCTTCTAAGCTGTGTCTATAGCTTTTAAATGAAGAATTGAAAGATTTTGGTTTTTGGCATTTGTTTCTTTTTTGTTTTTTTGTTTCTGCTTCACACTCATCTTTATGTGAACATTGTCCCAGGGTTGAACTTGTCCTTCTGTTTTTCTCCTCCTCTAAATTGTAGACACTTCAGCTCCTTGAAGATAAAGTCTCTTGTTTATAAAGGCATTTACAGTTTTAAAGCAGAGAAATGACACATATGCAGGCCTTCAGTAAGCATGACTTAAATGATGAAAATGGATGAATATCTGGATAATTCACATTATACAGAGATAAAAGAAAAGAGTGTACCATGGATAAGGGTGGGCTGTTGAAAATGGAGAGATGTAAGTCAAAGGATAAAAAGTAGCAAGTATGTAGCATGATCAAATCTAGCAATGGAAGGTACAATATGAGGACTGACTATAGCTAACAAAATTGTATGACATTTGTAATTTTTGTTAAATATGTAGACTTTAGCTGCTCTTGTCACACACACACACAGAAAATCTACTATGTGAGAGGATAGATATTTTCATTTCCTTCCCTATAGTAACTATTTTATTAACCATATGTATTCAATACCATCATGTTGTTAAGCTTAAAATATACACAATAAAATTAATTTAAAACAAATGATTCATAATTTTCAGGTAATATAAAAAAGAAGAAAAACTTCCATACAATTTACTCATATTTATTGACCATTACTCTGTATCTGGCTAAGTAATCAGGGATCAACAAAAATGAAACAGTCCCTGTTTTTATAGATCTTCTGGGTCTCTCTAAAGGGAGATAGAAAATTACAAAGATTATTTATGCACAAATAAGTACATATATAATATTGTGAGATGTGCTCTCAAGGGTGTTTTAAAGGAAAAGGACTAGGCATGTGAGGTGGAATAATGGATTCATCTAGCATGTGTTCCTATGAATTATCTGAATTTGCTTTACTATCTTGCTTAAAGCTAAACCTAAAGTCCTTGGTTATTTTGAGATAATTTGTGATTTTTTTTATGCCATTTGTTTAGCACTTTTGAAATCATTTTTATTTATTTTTTATTTGTGTGTGTGAGTGTACATATATATTAGGTTCACTAAATTATTTGTAGGCTGGACATGGTGGCTCAAGCCTGTAATCCCAGCACTTTGGGAGGCTGAGATGAGAGGATTGCCTGAGCCCAGGGGTTCCAGACCAGCCTAGGCAACTTGGTGAGATCTCGTCTATATGTTAAATAAAAAAAATTAGCCTGGCGTGGTAGTATGCACCTGTAGATCCATCTACTTGAAGGCTGAGTAAAAAGAATTGCCTGAGCCCCAGCTGATTGAGGCTGAGGTGGCCGTGAGCGTGCCCCTACATTGCAGCCTGGGCGAGAATGAGACTCCGACTCAAATAAATAAATAAGTAAATAAATCAAAATTACTTGTAGGATCGGTGGGGCATCTAATATGTACCCATCGAAAAATAATTACAAATTCTCAGATTCACCTGTATTTTTCTTTATCACATTTTAAAAGTTTTCAATTCAATCCTTTAAGATATGCTACTAAAAGTGAACCATAGGTGAAGTATATTTCTAACTTTATTGTTCTTATTTTATACCTCAGCACTTCTTGAATGTGAAAGTTTCTGACTATTGTATAGCTTTTTCTTTTAGAGTTTAGTATTTTAGGTTTAAATATATGATGTGGAACTTGTAGAGTATAGCATTATATAATTCAAAGTACTGTATTCTACAGGAAGCATTTGCATTTTCCTTATTTTTCTCTTTGTGAAAGAAATTTTAGTGTTAATATTATATGTTATAAATAGCGATGTCTTATCTTGAGTATATACACATCTGTGAATCTTCTTTCAATGCAAAACTCCAAACAACTTCCATGATTCCTAACATAAGGATATAAGTATTTCATCAGACCAACAGTAATTCAAGAGTTGTTTAAGACAGTGGTTAATGATTTAGCATCTGTCTACATTGTATATAAATAAATTGTGTTCATTATATGCAAAGGACTGGTGTCCATTTATCAGTGGTAGGAGGATGAAGAATTCAGGGATGTGAGTCAGGGCAGTAAGGAAGAACAGCTTAGTCAGTTACAGCTAGAAGATTGCTTTTGTATGAAATGGAGAGTGTGTTATTATCACAAATGTTGAAATGAGAAGCCAGGATATAAAGCCTCAATTAAAAAGAAAGAAAGAAAGGAAGGAAGAACAGCTTAATGTCCTTGTATGGAGATAATGTTTTGGGATTTGTTGTTTGTCTGGTTGGTTATTTTCAATCTAGAAATCCAAGACTGACTTAAACTATGAAGGAAAAATTGACAAATGATTATATATAGCAAGAGAAGGCTAAGATCAGTCACAAATGGAATCTCTTAATAGGCACATCTTGCAGTTTAGAACTCAAAATGCACACCCCAAGCAAAAGTTGACAAGTGGTTCAGTCTGAGACTCAAAAAATTTCTCAGGTACCAGAACAGGCAAGTGAGTTCACAAAATAGTACCAACAGGGTACACAAATCAGTGAGAAAAGAGTTTTCTGATCTTATCCTCATGGTGTAACCAGATGCCCAAGTAGCCAATAAAAGTCACAAGTTTGGCAGGTGAGGCTTTCTAGAGTCAGGGTTATGCATGGACTAGTCACTATAGCAGGAGGCTGTGATCTGAGTAATCTTTAAATTTTCAGTAAGTTTTATCTATATCTGTATATATAAGAAAGATATATAAAGGATCCACAAATACCTGTTAAAGAAAATATATATTGCTATGCGCATATTGCTAGAGGCCCATTCTACAACTATAGCAATATTATGCACACATTCGGGGTGCTTTACTTTTGTCGTGAATACTATGCATTTGAGTCATATATGTCAAAGAGAAAAAAAAAACATATGCTAAATTTGTAAATAAACTATTTAATATCCTGAGAAAAAAATCATTTGCTATCTGATGATCACTGTCTTTTTCCTTCTTTGGTTACATGACCTTAATGTCATTCTCAAGAATTCCAATCCAACAGCAGGCTTGCTCTTCTGCTGTTACCCATTAGGTAAATCTAGCCTTCAGGTGAAACTCCTCTTTATAACAGGACTGCTTTTCTGGTGCTAAGCTTGCCCATCCTTCAACTGCTGCTTTTGATAAAAGCCACAATTATCTGGGAAATGTGAATGCAGTTTCTGGAGAGAGCTGAGCCCTTCTGAGGATGAATTGCTTGGTGGGCTAAGTTCTGTCATCAGAAATTTCCAGGCAATTCGCATTGGAGTACATGTCTAAGGGTGTGGGAACATGTGGACAGATTTTACCCTTTGTGTTTAACTTGGCAGTCTTTGTCCTCACTGTTCACTGCAATGTTTTATAACAATGACATCTTCTTACAGGATTCATGTGACTAGGTTTTTAATAGAAAAACCTGTTGGTTTTCATAAGGGCAAGGAGAGAATGGATAGAGAGGTAGTTATAAAGTTTTTATCCATTTTCAAACCAAACAATAAATCTAAAATGCTCTGTGACCAATGTACACCATAAATGAAGAAGTGCTGAAAAGTGTTCAAATTAATTTTCCAATGCAATGGAAAAAATACAAGTGCTGTGATATCAGCTTCTGCAGTTTTCCTTTCTGCTCCCTGGGTCTGTTTTTTTTTTCTCTCTCTCTCTATGGCCAAGGATGTGACTAATCTTGGAGTATGGTCCATGTGGTGATAAGTAGAATGTATATTCTGTGTTTGTTGGGTGGAATAATCTGTAGGTAGCTATTAAGTCCATTTGGTCAAGTGCCAAGTTTAGGTTCTGTATCTCCTTGTTGATTTTTTGCCTTGATGATCTACCTAGGGTTGTAAGTGGGGTATTCAAGTCCCCTGCTATAATAGTGTTAAAGTCAATATCTTTTTTTAGTTTACTTAGTCATTGCTTTATAAATGCTTGTGCTCCTGTGTTGGGTGCACATATGTTTAGGATGGATATTTCTTGTTGATGGATTGAACTTTTTATCATTATGTAGTGTCCTTTTGCATCTTTTAAAATTTTTGCTAGCTTAAAGGTTGTTTTGTCTGATATTATGATTGCCACTCCTGCCTTCTTTTGTGATCCATTTGTCTAGAAACTCATTTTCCATCCTTTAACTTTGAGTCTGTGCGCATCCCTTGTAGTGAGATGAGTCTCATGGATGCAGCAAATAATTGGTTCATGGTTTCTTACCCAGTTTGCTATTCTTTGTCTTTTCATTGGTGCATTTAGTCCATTCACATTCAGGCTGATTATTGAAATGTGATTGTTTATTGCTGTCATGGGGTTCTTATAAAGTTTTTTCTGTTTTGCTTGTTTTCTTTTGACTTTGGGGTTAATGTATGTGTGTGTTTTCAAGTTTCTTGTTGCACTGCATCCTTTTTTGATTCTGTGCTCTGCTGTTCTCTTGGGAAGTGTGTGGTCATTCTTCTGTGCTTAATACCCTTCTAAGTGTCTCCTGTAGAGCTAGCCTCTAAGCTGCATAATCTCTTAGGGAATGGATGTCTGGGAAGAATTTTACTCCATCACTGGTGAAGCTGAGCTTGGCTCTATAGGAAATTCTTGGTTGAAATTGGTTATCTTTGAGGTCTTTGAATATAGGGCTCCAGTTCCTTCTTGTTTGTAGTGTTTCTGCTGATAGGTCTGCTGCTATTCTGATTTGTTTTACCCAGTGGGTAGTCTGATCTTTGTCTCTTGCTGCCTTTAGAATTTTTTTCATCTGTGCCTATTTTGTGTAGGTGAATTAATATGTGTCTAGGGTTTGGTCTTCTCATTTGATGTCTTGTGGGGAATCCTCTGTATCTCTTGTGCTTGACTGGCCACATCTTTGGTGAGATGGGGAAAGTTTACTTGGATTACCTTCTGGAATATTTGATCCAAGTTGTTATCCACTTTCCTCTCTTCTTCTGGGATACCAATCAGGCATAGGTTTGGCCTCCTGATATAACTGCATATCTCTTATAGGCTTTGTTCTTTTTTTCTATGTTTTTTACAGATTGGGTTAATTCCACATTCTGGTCTTCAAGTTCTAAGATTCTTTCTTCAGTTAGATTAATTCTGCTTTACTGCTTGCCATCTTGTTTTTTATTTCCTGGATGAAATTTTTTATTGCCAAAATCTCTGTCACAAATTCTTTCAATGTTGCATCTTGTCTTTCTTGAGTCTTATTCACTCTTTCTATCCATTCCCTAATCCCTATTGTATTCTGGGTCAGTGGTAGGTGACTTGGGCACCTACCCCTTGTTGGGCACCAAGGTCTGATTTTTGAGGAGTTTTTGTCTTTGCTACAATTGAAATTGCCTGAGGTCTTCCTTTGGTTTTCCTCATTTGTGACAGATCTCTTGTTTTTCTCTTTAGTTCTGTTATTCAGTGTCAGTGGGAGAGGCTTTCCCTTATGATGTTTGCTCAATCCTCTATTCTTCTCTGATCTGGACTTTTGATTTGTTCTATTTTGAAATAGGACAGTTGATGGGAAGCTTTGCTGTTTCTTTTAGTTTTTGAAATTCAATTAAAGTAGGGGATGGGGCACTAGAATTCAGAAGCTATTTGCAAATTGCAGTGTTCACTTATTGTGGTATGTGTTCCCTGAGACGCAGTCCCCACCACCACTCTATATGATGATGCAAAGCAGAAACTGATGCAAAAAAAATAGAACACACATACACACAGAGACATGCATACACACCCCAAAACAAACTCGAATAACAACAAAGTGAAACAAAACAAACAATAAAAAAAAAAACCAAGAAAACTACACACACACACACACATGCCTAGTATAAAGTGAATAGAGAAGCAAACAGAAAGACTGGAGGAAGAAAAATAAATGGAGTTCAGGTCGAATCCTCACACATATATTGACATACACTATAAACTATAAAAAATGAAAATTAAAAAACCCCAGAAGAACAAAAGAGCAAAAACAAACCAACAACAACAAAATTGAAAAATGATTACTTAATCGTTCACATACACATATAAACAGAAAATGACAAATAAAAGAAGAAACAGAGAAAGAAAAGAAAAAATTCTTAGGGGGAGGGGAGCAGATCAAACCCTCACATGCGCATTCAAAGGAAAAATATTTAAAAAATTGATGAACTAACAAAGTCAAAAATTATTTCACTTTTTTCAATTGAAAGTTAAAAAATAAACCTGTCCTCTTGTGGCAGGCTCTGTAGAGCCACCTCTTGCACTCTCTCCTCAGTGTACAAAGCAGGGAAGGAGGAGGGGCAGTGGAGGTGGGTGGGACTGCAGTCCTCCCCTCCCACTCTCATATGGTCAGGGAGATCTCCAGTGAGGAGGTGCAGGATTGTATCTTCCCCAGGTATGTACCCCCAGGGGGTGCCCCAGCCTGGTCTATCCTGGAATGGAGCTCTCCTGTTGCAACTGATGTCCAAGCTCTGCCTGGGTTTATCCCTCTCAGTTGTGGCCCAGCTGTGTGGGTCTGATGTTTAGAGGATTGCTGGGGAGGAGGGAGTTTGAGTCAGCCCTGGACTCACCAATGAACTCTTTGGAGTCCTTCCTTGTCCTTCTCTGAGCACACCCTTTGTCCCAAGGCTGGATCAGGGTAAGGGGTGTTCATCTGGAACTCAGTACTCCTCAGGTCCCTCTGAAGTTTGTGCTTTCAGGATATTGCCTCTGGGTCATGAGCAATCCCTGAGTAGTTGATCCACCAATCACAGAGATTGGGTCTGTTGCTCCGTGGTGAATGAGTTGGAGCACTTTCCTGCCCCACCTTCAAGATGGTGGTAGGTCACCTCTCTTGTTCTCTTCCATGGGACCTTGCCTCTGGACTCCCTCTTCAGTGCCTGCTGGCAGTGCTCTGCCAGACACTGAAGTGGTGAGGCAAAGACAGGAGCCAGCAGTCTCTCTTCTGCTGTTTCAGTGACGGACAGCCTGAGGCAATATTTTCTCCCCCACTTTTTTCCATTAAAAAAAATAATGCTTGGCTTCTGTGACCTGTGAAGAGCCAAGGATGAAGCAGAGAAGCTGCAACACTAGCTGTTGCACTAGGGGCCTGGCCACTTGCTCACAAGCTCCTACTTTGTCTCTCCCAGCATTTTCTTCACAGGGAGGGTTTGTTGATTTAAAAAAAAAAAAAGAAAGGAAAAGAAAATGATCAGCCAGTTTCCCCAGCACCATTTACTGAATAGGTTCTCCTCTTCCCAGTGGTAGGTGGTGGAGGCTTTGTCGAAGATGAGGGTTATCCCCGTACACAAAAATTAACTCTAAATGGATCAGAGACCTAAATGTAAAACCTCAAACCATAAGAACCTTAGAAAAT
>NW_007258256.1:206991-291488 GCF_000164805.1 Carlito syrichta
AAAACAGTATGGTGATTCCTAAAAGCTCTAAATATTGACCTCCCATATGACCCCAAAATCTCCCTACTGGGAATATACCCTGAAGAACTCAAATCACTGTATAAAAAAGATAACCGCACACATATGTTTATTGCAGCATTGTTCACAATAACAAGAACCTGGAAGCAATCATGCTGTCCATCAAAAGAGGACTGGATTAAAAAAATGTGGTACATATACACGATGGAATACTATGCAGTCATAAAAAAGAACAAAGTCATGAATTTTGCAGCAACCTGGATGGAGCTAGAGTTTATAATATTGAGTGATCTCTCACAGAAACAAAGATCTGAGTATCACATGTTCTCACTCATATAGTGGACCTTGAACATCCAACATAATACTATAAGAAAATGACTGACAGTGGTGGGAAACTTTGGGGGGGGAGGGGAAGGGAGATGGGATCAACGGTAGTAAATATCTGTCTGGGGATGGGGAGACACTTCTTATCAGCAAGGGTGCCTGAATGAAGCATATTTGTATGCTAACCCTTAGCTGTACCCCACAATATCGTAATAAAAAATATTGATTAAAAAAAAGAAAGAAAATGGTGCTCGACTTCTGCATCCTGGGAGTTGCTAGGGTCTAAGCCCAGCAGCTGTGGTAGCAGCTGCTACTCCAGGAGTGCCCTGGCCACCAACTCCCTAGCCCTCACTCAGTCAGCCACTCACACACCCACTCACTCACCAGCAGGTACACAAAATTTTCCATGCACTCATTCACATGGGGACTCACAAAGTCTGTCTGGCTTGGCTGCCATCTTCCCAACCCCTGCCAAGACTTAGCCTTTTAAAGTAATGTAATATGTTACAAAATAAATTAGTAAGAGTAAAAAGAATAAACATACTTCCACTAGCATACAATTTTCCAACTCAAAGCAAGCCTTTATAATGAGACTTTAATGGAAGAATATTGATAATCCAGAGAAGCAGAGGATAAAGGGAATGATTTCATGTGGTTGGTGGAAGAAAAAAGAGAGGAGGGATATTTAAAGAGCTTCTCACACAATTTCAAAAAGAATTAGGATTTTATATGTTCTACACAAAAGGGGGCCCTGTGCCTGCTATCTCAATACCCACTGAAGCAGCATACCTCAGAGAGAATAACTGTGTAGTGTACCTGGAAAGAGACTGTCACAGACACTGATGTTTTTACAGAGAATAAAGTCACCCAAGGTTAAGAGATGAGTGGGTTTAGAGCAGAGCATGTCATCAGTGACCATGTAGATAGACCAGATGTTCCTTCTCAAAGGATTAAATTGCATTAGACCCATAACACTGACCCTATTCAAAACATAATGGAAGTGATATCCAAGAGTGACTAAATTTAATATCCTATAAGTCTAGAGAGTAAATTTTTGGAATAGATGAAATTTAACTTAAAAAATAAAAGTAGTATTACTTTTTTATACTCAATAATTGAGTAAATTTTAGGACCACTGACTGAGTTTACTTTTTCCTGAAACAATGTCAGTGTTGTCTAACTGGACTTTAATAAATAGGTTTATTTTATTTTAAAAACGGGAGTACTGAAATTGTCAAATTCTATTTAATTTAACTGCCTATGAAATTAAAATTGTTTGGTGCTAACGTACTTATTTATTAATTCACTTATCCTCATGGCTTTTATTTTCTTCTCTGCTTTTATAGGTAAAGTTAATATAAACAAAATCACACATAGAATAAGATATGTTTTTAAAGTATTAATGTAATTGTCCAAAGTAAGCTCACTTTCCACTTTTACAAGCGTTCCCCAAACTCTCAGTGACTTTCAACAATAAAGTTTCACTTTTTATTCATTTGTTCAACATAAGTTAAATGAATGTCTGCATCATGTTGGTACTAAGGAGCAAAGATGCACAGCACAGGAACGACTCCTAAGGTTTCTTCTTAATGAGCACCTTATGTCTCCTCTCAGTGCACTGGCTAAAACATATCACATGGTCACCACTCATAGCAATGGGACAGAGAAGTCTAAGCCTCTTCTAACTAGGAACACTATAAGGAATAACCCATGTAGGAAGTACCAAAGAGAGGCAGCAAACATTTACATCATAATAAAAGTTACTCCTGTAATCGTAGCAGCTTATGATCTTGGCAAATGATAAAAATAAGGTAAACAGTTTCTTGTTATCGACTTAACTAAATACCATATGCAAAGGGTTTAATGCTTTATAAATTAAAAAGTTATAGTACAGTTTCTTTTCCATACTTGTTTTAAAATCTTAACAAAATTTCATTTAAAGATAATGCATAGATACGAACATTGAAATAGTTTTATTTAACAAACATTTGTATAGAGATTATATTTCCTATATATTTTGTGTAGGTCAAAATTCCTTAGAAATTTTAAGATTCTTATTTTTATTTTTCAATGTGTTTTTTCTCTGGAATACAGGTTATTAATGCTATTATACATTTTAGAGTTTAGGGATGATAGGGTTAATTATTTTGGACTTTTTTTTTTTCCCCTTTCTAGTATAAGACCATGAAAAACTCCTTGCATTATAATGGAATTCATCCAGGCTTTGGAAAATGGAATCATTACTGGACCAGCATTCCCAGGAACCTCAAGGATACTCTAGTCTATTATTAAAACTATCATCTCATATTGGAAGCTGAGAATTTCGGCATGTATTATTGATTTTATTTTTTAGGATTTCATTTGAAATTAATATAACAGTCTACCAAACAGTTTTATACTTCTTCGGTTTTTGTTTTGTTTTCAAATCAGCTTTCTACTAGTTTATTTATATAAATTAATTATTCCTTATATATATTTATTTTGGACAACTACATTTTCTTTTTGTTTATGTTTTCTGGTTTTATATTTTTAAAGTCTTGTGTCATTAAAAAAAGATAAAAATAGCTTCCATATCAACAATTTTTAGAGGACCCCAAATTTTTAAATAAAATAATTTCTGATATGTAAATCATAATGAGATATAATTAAATAAAATACCATTCTTAAGCTCATTAGAGTAAATATACAATTAAAACAAAAATAGACAACTTATTTTGCTTTTTAAAACCCATGAAACCATACAGTTTTTATTACCATTTTAGACTTGTTAACAAAGCACAAGCTATTTACTATTAACTCCATTGTATATGTAAGCAGGGAAAATCTACCCAATATATTTATCTAACAGTGTATTATTTCATAAAGTAATTTGCTCAAGATTCTAAAATAACCTATTTTAAAATGCAATGCTACTATAACTCTTCAATTATTGTCATCATAATTTTGATACATTTTCTTTAATATCATTGTTGTTTCCAGTTCCTACAACATATCATTCCATAAAGTAGTCTGCACTATCTTTCATTGTTTAACCATTTGCTGCTCAAAATTATTATTTCTAGTAAGACTTGATTCATGCTTCATGGTAATAGTTTACCCATAAAATATCTGAGCCGGGTTCAGTGGCTCAGCCTGTAATCCTGCGCTTTGGGAGGCTGAGGTGAGTGGATTGCCTGAGCCCGCGGGTTCGAGACCCACCTGGGCAACTTGGCGAGACCTCATCTCTACAATAAATCAAAAAATCAGCCAGGCGTGGTAGCACATGCCTGTAATTCCAGCTACTCGGAAGGCTGAGATGGAAGGATAGCTGAAGCCCAGCAGGTCGAGGCTACAGGGGCCAGGGGTGGCCACTGCACTCCAGTGTGGGCGACAGAGTGAGACTCCAACTCAAAAAAAAAAAAAGTCTGAAAAAAATTCTACTATAAGTAGAAACAATGGTGGGAATGTTACAAAACAGAAATAATGATAGTGATAGTAGACATGATAATATCAGTAGAAACATAAAAAACTAATTTGGTCCCTTTACCCTAGTTAGAGGCAGGGAATTTATTAAATCTAGCAATTCAGTCATAGTGGACTTTGAAAGTGTTTCACACTGCATATGACTTATCTTACTGACCATTTAAAAATACCATTTTGACCATTCCAAATGTCTTTAAATATAAAATGTTTTCAAATTCTTCCAGTACTTTTAACTCAAATAAACTTTTAAATTGAATTAAAATTACAGTAAGTTATGACACTTATAAATTTTGTAAGCAGGGCAAACACACATTTGTGGCTCAGAACATCAAAATATTTAAAACCATCATATAAATCATTTTAAAAAACATATTTGTTGAGTGTTTATATATGTATACATGCCAAGCACTGAACCAATCAACAGAGACTAAAATATAATTAAAATATGGATTATCTTCTTGAAACTAATTCAGATTTAGAGAAAAATGTCTAAGTAAAGTCTATAATACATGATAAACACAGCCAAAAGTATATACTCAGTACAGTATGATGCTGTCACTCAAGAAGCAGTGATCAAAATAGCTCAAACTTTTTCAGAGAAAATGTTATATAATAACAATAATAGATGACTTAAGAGAAGCTCAACATTTTTCAAAGTGAAACTAAGGAAAACTTTCTAGTTAGAAACAATAGATGGCATTGCAGAAAACTGAGGAGGCATGAAACAATACATTTTTCAGGATTTATAATTATTTAATCAAACCTAAATCAGAGGCTACTTGTCAGGAAATGTTGGAAGATTACATGGTAAGTGATGAAATCAAGACCAGCTTTATGGTTTATACTACCTGGGCAATAGCACAGGGCTTCATTTTTAGAAAATCTCATGCTAGGTTTAATGTTTTTTTTGTTACTACCTTAAAATTCTTAATTTATTATTTAATTTTTACAATAATCCTCATTGTGCATGGTCTATTCAAGAATACATTCATTTTAGGTGGAACAGAAAGAAGAGCCTTAAATAATTATAGGTGGAAGAAAGTAAACAGAAAAATATACAATCAAAACAGACAGGAATGACAAAAAAAAAATCAGAAAAACATATGAATCACATTTGAATTACTGATTCAATAATCTTTCCTGATATTTACAATTTGTTTTTTGATGCTTAAAATTTCAGTTTGGGGGAAACATAGTTATGGATGCTTCAGGAAGAGAATAAAAGATAAGCAAAATTAGTAAGTGGGCTTGATCGTTTTTCTTTTTTCTTTTTTAATTAATTTTTTTATTTTAAAGATGTGGGGTACAATTCAGGATTAGGTATACAAGTGGTCATTGGACAGGTAAACTTTGGGCCTCCCTTTCATCCCCACTTAGCCTGGCTTGAGATCAGGTCCCCTTATTGATTTTATGTGCCACTCCCTATCCTGGTAGTGTTCCACTACTGCCAGTCCCTTTCTTACAGTATTATGGTCAATATTCAAGGTCTGTTTATAAATGAGAACATGCAGTACTGTGTTCTTTGTTTCTGTGATAGTCTTTAAGTATTATAGATTCTAAATCCATCCAAGTTGCTGTGAAGTCCATATGTTTGCCCTTCTTTATAGTTGCATAATATTCCATTGTATGTATGTACCACATTTTTTAAATCCATTCTAGTTTCCATGGGCACCATGTTTTTGTTATTGTGAATAGTACTACAATAAACATACATGTGCAGATATCTTTTTGGTAGAATGAGTTGAGTAACTCTGGGTATATTCCCAGTAGAGGAATTTCTGGACCATACAGAAGGTCAATGTTTAGTTCTTTTAGAAATCGCCACACTATTTTCCATAGAGGTTGAACTAATTTACATTCCCACCAGCAGTGTAGAAGCGTTCCCTTGTCTCCACATCCTCACCAGCATCTATAGGCTTTTGTTTTATTATTGATGGTCATTCTTACTGGGGCTAAGTGGTATCTCAATGTAATTTTGATTTTCATTTCTCTGATGATTAGTGAGACTGAGCACTTTTTCATGTGTCTGTTGGCTGTTCTATGTCTTGTTTTGAGAAGTGTCTATTCATAATTTTTGCCTACTTCTTAATGGAGCTATTTAGTTTTTCCTTTCAGCATGTTTGAGTTCCTTGTAGATCCTGAATGTTAGGCCTTTGTCAGATATACAGTTGGCAAATAGTCTTTCCCGTTCTGTGGGCTAGCTATCCCCAATCTCTTTATTTATTTATTTATTTGCTTTGCCAAAGTTTTCCAGCTTAATGAAGTTCCAATTTTCTAATTCATCTTTTTTTATTTTTAAATAAAGTTGTGGGGTATAATTCAGGGTTAGGTATATAAAAATTGATCATGCAGATACCTTTGTTGATGAGGTATGCTCCTCCCTCCCTTAGCAGTTTCCCTCAACTGCCAATCCCACCCCCCATCTTATCTTTTATGTCATGGACATCTGGGGTTTTGACCAGGAATTCAGGAATTGGTTGCATACTCCAATTCCCATAAGAGTATCTCCTGTGTTTTCTAAGATTTTTATAGTTTGAAGTTTTATATTTAGGTCTTTGATCCATTTAGAGTTGATTTTTGTGTTTGGTGATAGGTTAGGGACCTGTTTCAATCTTCTGCTTGTGATCAGTCAGTTTTCCCAACACAATTTACTGAATAATTTCTTCTATCCTCACTGGTTGTTGGTGGAGGCTTTATCGAAGATGAGTTGGTTGAGAAATTGAGGTTTTGCTTCTGAAATCTCTCTGTACCATTGGTCTGTATGCCTGTTCTTATACCATTACCAGGCTGTTTTGATTATTGTAGCATTATAGTAAAATTTAAAGTCTGGAAGTGTGATACCTCTGACTTTGTTTCTTTTGCTGAGGATTGTTATGGATATTCATGATCATTTTCATATGAATTTCTGTATTGTCATTTCCAGGTCTCAGATGGATGCTGGTAATTTAATGGGTATTGTGTTGAATCTGTAGATTACCTTTTGTAGGATGGACATCTTAACAATACTGATTCTTCCTATCCTTGAGCATGGAATATTTTTCCATTTGTTTGTGTCTTCTTGATTTTCTTTGGGCAGTGTTTTGTAGTTTTCATTGGAAAGATCTTTCACTTCTCTGGTTAGGAGGTATTGTGTGTGTGTGTGTGTGTGTGTGTGTGTGTGTGTGTGTGTGTGTGTGGCTATTGAGAATGGGAATGTGCTTTTATTTATCTGACTCTTTGTTGTTGGTGTCTAGGAATTTATTTTGTACCCTGAGATCTAGCCAAAGTCCTTTATCGGTCCAAGGAGGTTTTGGCAGATTCTCTTGGATTTAAAATTCTTAATTTATAAGCACAGTTTCCACATTTTAATTTCACACTGGGCACATAAATCGGATAGCTGTTCCTCAGTGAGATCCACATTTGGTGAGCCATATATGCCACACTGGGGGCTTGGGTTTTATCCTGTGAGGCCCACTGATACAGAATGGTTTTATGTAGCAAAATGATGTCATCACATTTCTATTTCACAAAGATCACACTTGTGGAAAAATTAGAATCAAGAACACAGTAATAAAACCATACCAACCACCCAAGTGAGATGTAATGACAGCTTGAACTAAGGAATGCTGGTTAGTATAGCTAGATAAATGAGTGCAGATTTAGATGTATTTTAAGAGAAAGAAAAATTGGAAGGGCCGAGGCCAGTAACAAGTAGAGAGGAAGCAGGAGGTTTCTATTGTTCCTACAAATTTGTTTTCATATATTTTGACCATTTAACAACCTATGATGGGAAAATCAGATTAGTTCTTATATCTTTAGATCTCTTGATGATGCAAGTTTTGGTCTCTGCTTCTAACTATCTTCTCACCTATAAATGATAAATGGCACTTCACACTGTAGAACTGTGGATCAAGATCTATTCTGAATCTTGTAGGAACTCAAATTTATTCCAGTTATAGATTTTAAATGTTTTCAAAGAAGTTGGAGTCAGAGACAAGAGATGGAGATAGAAGCAACTATATATTATTTATACATAGTATATGTGTGTTTGCGTGCATGCACACACACATGCATGTACTGCATAGATACGCTGATAAATTGATAAGTTTCTAGAAATTTTGTTTTTACATTTTTTTTAAAAATGAAGAATACCCTCTTCTATAAAAGTCAAATATCCAATCAATTTTTGTTATGGGGAGGAGGAAGAAGATGGGAGTATAACCAGTTGGACTATGCAAGTCCCTGTATGAGTGAATGAGTGAGTGCATGAACAGTTTTGTGTATGCATCTGTAAGTTTGCATGTGGGGACTTTAGAGCAAGTGACCAAGGCTCCCCTGGTGAAGTGGCTGGTGCTGCAGTTTCTCTGCTTGGTCCATAGCACTTCCCAGGGTGCAGAAGCTGAGCACTATTTTTTAAAATCAACAAATCCCCTCCTTGAAAGAAGCTGCCCAGAGTGACTGCTAGCTATATGCTCTGCCTCACCACTGCTGTGCCTGGCCAGGCATTGGCAGCAAGAGATGCAGTGGGAGTACAGTGAAGAAGCCAGAGGCAGAGCCCCACTGGAGAAGATAAAACAGGTACCCTGCTACCATCTTGAAAACGGGGCAAGAAAGTCTTACAGATTGCTCACCACAGAGCAACAGGCCTGATTTCTGTGACTGGTAGGTTAACCACTCAGGGGTTGATCATGGCCCAGAGGAAATATTCTGAAAACACAAATTTTGGAGGGACAGGTTGAGTGTGGAGTCTCAGGGCACCCACCCCCTATCCGGATTCAGTCATAGGACAAAAAGTGTGCAACCCAAAAAGGATGAGGAAGACCCCAGAGAGATCAACAATGAGTCCAGGGCTGACCCAACCCTCTTCTCTCCTCTCTGAACATCAGACTCATTCTGCTGGGCCACCAATGAGAGGAATGAACCTAAGTGGAGCCTGGACCTCAGCTCTGATAGGAGGACACTACTCCAGGATAAGCATGGCTGCAACTCCCCCAGTACCTGGGGAGGAGACAATCCCACATCTCCCCATTGGAGGGGATCCCCTGATCATATGAGAATGGGAAGTAAGGGCTGGCACCCCACCCACCCTCACTACTCCCTCCTCTTTCCGTAGGTAACTCACTAAAGAAATTGTGAACGAGGTCACAAGCCCTGCAAGAGACAGCAGAGGGGCTTACCTATGAGCAACTGAGAAGAACAATTGCAGAACATGCTACAAGAGGGTGCTAGTACCCAGAATTTTTTTTTCTTGTTTCTTTGTGCATGAATGTGCATGTGAAGGTTCAATTTGCATCCCCCCTTTTCCCTTTTTTTCTGTCTTCTTTTGTGTTTTGCTTTTTATTTATGTGTGTACATGAATGATTGAGTGTTCATCTTTTAGTTTCTTTGTTTCCTTATTCTTTTTTTTAGTTTAATGTATGTGAATGTATTTGTGAGGGTTCAATGTGCATTCCTCTTTTTTCTACTTTTTCTTTGCTTTTTATTTCATGTTGGGTATGTGTTTGTGTGTGTTCAGTTTTACTGTGATTTGGGTTTTTTTTTGTTTTGTTTTCCTGTTTGTTTGTGTGTATGTGTGTGTGTCTCTGTGTGTGTTATTACTTTTTGCTTTGGTTTCTGCTTATGCTTTTCTATGGAGTTTTTTTGTTTTTGTTTGCTTCATATTTTTGTCCATCCTATTGCATTCTACTTTTCTCTATTCTCACTGCTGTTACTTCATCTTGGGCTCAGGTGGTACACTCATGTACCCATTGCATTGTCATATACAGTGGTGGTGGGGAGTGGGTCTCAGGAAACCCATTCCCCAGTCAGTGAACATTAGAATTTGCAAGTAGTTTCTGAATCCTAGCTTCCCACCTGCCACCTTATTCAACTCTCAAGGCTACAAGAGTCAGCAAAACTTCCCACACCTGTCCTGTTTCAAAATAGAAGAAATTCAGAGCCCTGACCAGAGAAGAATAAAGGGCTGAGCTAACAAAAAAATGAATGCCCTACCTACTACTACTGAATAATGGAACTAAAGAGAAAAGAAAGAGATCTGTCAAAAATGAGGAAAAATCAACAGAAGATCACAGATAATTCCTAGTGTACCAAAGAGACAATACCTGAAAAATCAGTCCTCAGAACACAAACAATGGAAGTCACCAACAACTAACACCAGAACACAACAGGGATTAGGAAATGGATGGAAAGAGTAAATATGCCTCAAGAAAGACACGATGTAACACTGAAAGAAATTGTAACAGATATTTGACCATAAAAACTTCATCCAGGAAATAAATAGCAAGATGACAAGCATGGAAAGCAGAATAAATCAAGCAGAAGAATGAATCTCAGAGCTTGAAGACAAAAACATGGAATTAACCTGATCTGTAAAAACCATAGAAGGAAAACTCAAGAAGAAAGAACAAAGCCTCCAAAAGATGACTGACTGGTATCCCAGAAAAGAAATGGAAATGGAGAACACCCTGGAGCAAGTATTCCAGGAGGTTACCCAAGAAAAATGGGTACCAGAGATGTGACCATCCAAACACAAGAGATATAGAGAAGTCCTGAGAGACATCATATGAGAAAATCAACCCATAGACACATAGCAATTTGCCTACATAAAGTAGGTACAAAAGAAAAAATTCTAAAGGCAGTAAGAGAGAAAGTTTAGATTACCCACTAGGGAAGACCAAACAGAATAGCAGCAGACCTATTGGCAGAAACACTACCAGCTAGAAGGGACTGGAGTCCAATTTTCAAAATAATCAAAGATAAACAACTTCAACCAATAATTTTCTATCCAGTCAAGCTCAGTAATGGATAATTTTGGAATATTTCCCAGACATTCAATCCTAAGAGATTATGCAGCTTCTAGACCAGCTCAATAGGAGATACTTTAAAAGGTATTTGGCACAGAAGAAAGAAAAAAGAGAATTACCATGCATGTCCCAAGAGGACAGGAATGCACAGAATCAACATAGAGTACATCGAACTGCAAGCCTGAAAATACACGCATATATCAACCTGAAAGTTAAAAGAAAACAAAGGAAAAAAAAACTATAAGAATCTCATGATGGGGTAAACACTCATATTTCAGTAATCAGCCTGAACCTGAGTGGACTAAATGCACCAGAAAAGATATAGAATGGCAAACTAGATTAAAAAAAAAAAATAAAAGACCCAATAATTTGCTGTATCCGGGACATTCATTTCACCTCAAGGAAAAACACAGACTCAAAGTTAGAGGATGAAAAACAGATTACCAGGTGAATGGATCACAAAAGAAGACAGGAGTCACAATCTTATTATCAGACAAAACAATCTTTAAGCTATCAAAAATTTGAAAAGATACATAATGACGCTACATAATGATAAAAGGTTCAATCCGTCAACAAGAAATATCTATCTTATATATGCACCCAATGCAGGAGCACTAGCACACAACATGGAGTACTAAAGATCAATCACATCCTCAGCCATAAATCAAGTATAAACCAATTTCATAAGATTGAAATACTGCCATGTACTTTCTCAGAACATGGTGGAATAAAAATAAATATCAATACCAACAAGATTCTCCCCAACTCACCAAGACATGTTCACTAAACAGCATGATGCTGAACAACTAGTGGGTCAACACAGAAATCAAAATAAAAGATTCCTGGAAGAAAATGAAAATGAAGAAACATCTTACCAAAACCTCTGGGGTGCCCCAAGAGCAATTCTAAGAGGGGAATTTATATCTCTACAAACACATATCAATAAAATAGAAAGATCATAAGGTAACAACTTAACAAATCTGGAAAGGGAGCTAGAAAGACAAGACCACCAAAATGCTAATTTAGCAAAAGAATCCAGATCACCAAAGTAAAAGTCCAAATATGGAACATAGAAGACAAAAGTATCATAGAAAAAAATCAACAAAACAAAAAACTGATTCTTTGAAGGGAAAAATAAGATTGATGGACCTCTAGCAGGAATGAACAAGAAAAGAGGGAGCAAAAAAGCCTAAATAAATACAATCAGAAACACAAAAGATCAAAACACAATGGACCCCAATGAAATAGAAAAGCTAATCAGAGATTACTACACACATTTGTATGGAAAAATATTAGATAGCCTAAATGAGATGGAGGACTTTCTGACATAACACAACCTCCTAAGATTGTAACAAGAAGACTCTGAGATACAAATAGACCAATAACAACCCAGGAAATTGACTCCATCATAAGAAAACTACCTACAAAAAAAAAAAAAAGCCCTGGACCAGATGGCTTTCCTATGGATTTCCACAAAACATACAAGGAGGAGCTGATACTAATTCTATTGAAAATATTCCAGGCAATTGAGAAAGACAGACCTCTCCTCAAATCATTTAACAAAACTAATATCACACTGATACCCAAACCCCATAAAGATCCAACAAAAAAATAGAACTTCAGCCAAATGTCTCTGATAATCATAGAGGAAAAAATAACCAACATGATAAAAGGTTCAATCCATCAACAAGAAATATCCATCTTAAATATATATGCACTCAATGCAGGAGCACAACACATCATTGGATCCAACAACATATCTCAATCATCCACCATGACCAAGTAGGCATTGTCTCTGGGGATGTAGGGCTGTTTCAATATGTGCAAGACAATAAGTGTAGTTAAATACATCAACAGATTTAAAAACAAGAACTGATTATTATATCACTAGATGCAGAAAAAACTTTTGATAAAATCCAGCATCCTTTCTTGATAAAAACCCTTCAACACCTAGGCATAGAAGACATAGCTCAAAATAGTAAGCACTATGTACAATAAATCCAAAGCCAGTCTATTGCTAAACAGACAGAAACTGGAAGCATTTCTCCTGAAAACTGAAACAAGACAAGGCTACTGCCCACTCTCACTCCTGCTGTTCAACATTGTACTGTTAGTCCTAACTAGACCAATTAGAAAAGAGAAGAAAATCAGGGGTGCCCAAATAGGAAAAAAGTAAGTTATGTTATCCTTCTTTGCTGGTAATATGATTCTATGCCTCAAAAATTCAAGATAATCTGTCAGAAACTTCCTTGCATTGATAAAGGACTTTGGTAGTTTCAGGTATAAAATAAATATGCAAAATATAGTTGCATACCTATATACCAGCAATAAACAGGCAGAGAAACAAATAAAAAGCACAATCCCATTCTCAATAACCACACAAAAAATGAAACACCTCAGCAACTTCCTAACTAGAGAAGTGAAAGACCTTTACAATAAAAACTACAAAACACTGCCCAAAGAAATCCAAGAAGGCACAAACAAATGGAAAAATATTCCATGCTCATGGATAGGAAGAATTAGCATTGTTAAGATGTCCATCCTACCAAAGGCCATCTACAGATTCAACACAATATCAATTAAATTACCAATATCCATCTTCTGAGACCTGGAAATGACTATACAGAAATTCATATGAAAATGATCATGAATAGTAAATACAATCCTCAGCAAAAGAAGTAAAACCAGAGGCATCACACTTCCAGACTTTAAACTTTACTATAAGGCTATAATAATCAAAACAGTGTGGTAATGGTACAAGAACAGCCATATAGACCAAAGGAACAGGATAGAGATTCCAGAAGCAAAACCTCAATTTCTCAACCTATTCATCTTTGGCAAAGTTTCCACCAACAACCTCTGGGTAGAGGAGAACTTGTTCAGTAAATGATGCTGGGAAAACTGACTGATCACATGCAGAAGATTGAAACAGAACCCCTACCTATCATCATACACAAAAATCAACTCTAAATGAATACAAGACCTAAACATAAGACCTCACACTATAAGGATCCTAGGAAATACAAGAGACACCCTTATGGGAATCAGAGTAGGCAACCAATTCCTGATCAAAACCCCAAGTGTCCATGATATAAGAGATAAAGTAGATAAGTGGGACCTCAATAAATTGGAAAGCTTCTACAAAGCAAAAGAAACCATCAAGAGAAAAGAGGGATGACCCACAGAATGGGAAAAAAATATTTGCCAACTGTATTTCTGACAAAGACCTAACATGCCGGATCTACAAGGAACTCAAATGTGCCGAAAGGGAAAAACCAGTTAGTCCCATTAAGAAGTGGGCAAAAGACATGAATAGACACTTCTCAAAAGAACACATATGAACAACCAATAGACACATGAAAAAGTGCTCAGACCCACTAATCCTCAGAGAAATGCAAATCAAAACCACATTGAGATACATTTAACCCCAGTAAGAATGGCCATCATTAATAAAACAAACACAACAGATGCTGACGAAGAGTGGAGAAACGGAGATGCTTCCACACTGTTGGTGGGAATGCAAACTAGTTCAAACTCTGTGGAAAACAGCGTGACAATTTCTAAAAGAACTAGACACTGACCTTCCATATGACCCAGCAATCCCTCTACTGGGAATATATCGAGAGGAACTCAAATTATTGTACCAAAAAGATACCTGCACATGTATGTTTATTGCCACACTGTTCACAATAGCAAAGTCATGGAATCAACTGTGCTACCCGTCAAAACTGAACTGGATAAAAAAAAATGTGGTACATATACATGATGGAAGGACATATACATAATGAAGAACAAACATATGAACTTTGCAGCAACTTGGATGAATTTAGAGTCTGTAATACTCAGAGATCTAGCACAGAAACGAAGAACTGGGTACCACATGTTATCACTCTAAGCGGACCCTGAACATTTACCATAATACTATAAGAAAGGGATTGGCAGTGGCAGGACACTACCAGGGGAGGAGGACCACATAATATCAATAAAGATATCTGATCTCAAACCAGGCAAAGTGGAGACCAAAGGGAGGGCCTAAACTTTACCTGTACAATGACCACTTGTATACCGAACTCTGAATTGTTCCCCATATCTTTAAAATAATTAAAAAAATCAAAACCCAATTTAAAAAATATGCAACCCAATCACTCAAAATTAGTCAAATATTTTCTTTCCTTGGTTATTCTTTGGTTATCTCCTTCATTATCAACATCTCCCTCCATACTAGATAATCGACATCAGCATACAAGCTTGAGGTATTCTGAGTCTTCCCAACTACAGCTATAAAAACTCCCAAATCCCTCTTTTCCAATCATTAACCCTCAGCCAGTTTCACTGTTCATAGAACCTCACCTTTAATACTGTCTGCATTTTTTCTCATTAACTTTATTATGTTATGACAAATACATGAATGTAAGTAAAAAGAATGATATGTAGGTAATTAATATGTTCTATACTCTGATTTAAGAAATAAAACTGTATTCAAGCAATTAGAATCAGTAGTTAGTTAACTAATTGAAAAGTTTATTAAGTTAAAGAATTACAGAAAATTGTTTATATATATTAAACATCATGATCTTAAAACCTGTAATACATGGGAAGTTGGCATTCCATACCTCCTTTCTAGCATGTACTATGATATGAACAAAAGAAATCTCCCAAACTTCCAAGCATCTTATTTATTAAGTAAAATAAAAAGTTAAATAAGTTTTCACTGTGATCTAAAAGCAGAAGGAATCTGTATTTTTAATGATTTTTTTCATCTAAATGAATTATCTGGCTTAACACACAATTAACACAGTGACAATATTTTTGAGTCTCATCATTCTCTTTTTAATATTACAAAGGTATTTAGCAAAACTTCTAAATGAACATCAGCAGTATCGTCATACATAATATTAATTTATTTATTATTTACATATTTCCTACATGTATTATAAACATTACAAAATTGTCTAAACAGATTTTTGCAAATGATTGTAAGGAAAGCCTTCTAGCTACATACACTTTTGTTTGCTTTGGTACATTAAATTGTGTTAATATAGTGATAGTATTGCTGACTATGTTTTATTTAGGATATGGAGAACATTGGTTAATTTGATGACTATATTAAACAGTGATCAGGTAAGAAAGTCTTTACTATAGTAATACTTACTATAAACAAGCATTTATTATGAGTCTTCAAATGTATTTCCTCATTTAATTCTTTCAACAAACACTTAAGTTTGGTGCTGTTATTATTCCCTACTTTACAGATAAGAAAGTGGAGACACATATGGGTTAGTATTTTAGTAAATGTCAAAATTCTTCTTTGTTTTCTTAATTTGTTTTTAACAAGAAGTATAAGGAAAGTCTAAATCATAAGTCATTTTTTACTCTGTCAAAGCCTCAGTATGTCCCTAAATGAAAATAAAGTAAAAATTTCTGGCTATATCTTTTGAGTGCATTCATTATGGAAGAAAAGAAATTCTCTTGGTGGTTGCTGGAAGAGTTTCATGATCCTTCATCAGCATCCTCAAAGTTTAGACTGTATTTGATATGAAAATACAGTAAAAAAAAAAATGGAGACCTTTACTAGCATTCTACTACTTCCCTGTTTTAATTTCTTTTATGACATGTTGTTTTATACCTTCTCTTTATAAATAATGCAGTCCTTGGTACAGTTCTTTTAAATCTTTCATGCTTACAAAACCATGAAAGTATATCAGATCATGTACAAATTGCTGTCTGAAGGTGCTTTTCAAGCTCTTGTATTATAAATGAAATAAGGTACAGGAGTTGATGCCTGTTCACATACATAGAGAATATTGACAGTATAAAGTGGGTTGGATTACCGTGAAATTACAGAATTATAAGATAATAGATCTATAAGAACCTTGAGAAATCTTCTGTTCAAGCTGCCTGCGTTTAGGCAGGTAAACGTCTAAAATACTTTGTAAAAATATTTTCCTAGTCTTTTTTTTAATATCTCCTAGCAGAAAACCTCCAAAACCCACCACAGTGCCCTTTGAATGATGTTGCATTAAAGGTAGAGAAAAAAAATTGTACTTATGTATAACCAAAATTGCCTCTAATCTCTATTAAATGATTGTTCCTTTTTTGTGTATTATGGTGATTTTGAATAAAATCTAGTTGAATTTTCATATTTTTCATATATTCTCTCCCATTTTCTTTTAAACTTAGGATTTTCACTGTATTACCTACAGTTTTAGAATCTCTTATTTAGAGATAGGAAAATATCTTTTTCTTTGACCTGAACTTAGTGTTTTCCTTTCACAAAGAGTCAATAATAATAAAAAGAATTGTATTATTTTATTTTTTGCAACAATTCCATTTTAGTTTCTATTCATGGTAACATTGTTTATTAAATAATAGGGTCTCCCATAGTCTTCCCCTATGTATAATCCTCTGTTTCGAAATCTCAGCCTTTGAGAATCTCAGTCTTTAAGAGTGCAGGAAAAAGTATTTCCATTTTATATCCTTGCTCTTGTCCTTTCTTTCCTGGATTATTTGCTCTTGGGAAGCTAGTTGTCATGTTGTGAGCAGCCCTATGGACCTTGAGCTAGAACCACCCAGCTTCTCCCAATTTCTGACTCAAGGTAACTTTGAGAATGTATAGGTTTGTTAAGCCACTAATTTTCTGGGTAACTAGTTACAAGGCAATGACACTTAATACATAGGTGGTTCATTCTATTTGTTTTTATATAAACATTTTATTTTGGGTTGTCTGTTTTAAATATTGTATAAAACACATTTGAAAGTGTTTATAATTAGTAATGTGTTTTATGATATACTTTTATTATCTGAAAACAACCCCCCATTTTCTCTATAGCATTTATGGTTAATTTTAAAAATATTTTCATATATTCAATTTCCATTCCTATTTTTAGAAATATCATATGTATAAATATCAAAAAACTGCTTGCACTCCAGCTGAATTAGGGCAGTGTCAAAGAACTGCATAGAAACAATAAAAATAATTTACATAAAATAATTACAGAAAATATTTAATCAGTAGATTAACTGCAATACAAGTAATCAGTTATTTAAATACTGAAAAAATAAGATTTCAGCAGAGCTTCTATAAAACAGAATCTTTTTCTTCAGCACCCTTCATTCAACAAATATTTACTTAATTCCTATCAATGTGCTAGATACTTATCTAGGATGTAGGAATACAAGACTAAAACAAAAAAAATTCCTTTCTGAGATTTTTGTTATAGGACTGCTGAGAGAAAATATATAGGATAGTAGTTAAAATATTGGATAGTGGGATTGAGGTATCTGAATTTAGATTTTACTTTTAGTATGACAGGAAACAATTGGAAGGTTCTGAGCAAGAGATTTGGATCAAGATGATACATATGTTTATGTTTATTAATATAGATCATTATATAGGCATATAATTTCTAAAATCTCAATATTTTAATTGAATTTTAAAAATAATTTAATTTTTACAACAGTTTTAGGTCCACAGAAAAAATGAGAGGAAGGTACAGAGATTTTCCATTTATTCCTTGCCTTGACACATTAATATTGTCCCCCTTTATGCATATGCTTACCAGAGGGGTACATTTGTTACAATTGATAAACCTATATCGACAAATTATTTCACCCAAAGTCCATAGTTTAACATTAAGGTTTATTCTTATATTGCCTCTTCTATGGGTTTGGCCAGATGTATAATATCATGTATCCACCATTATAATGTCATTTAGTGAATTTTCACTATCCTAAAATTCTTCTATTCTCTGCCTGTTTATCTCTCCCTCCCTGCAACCCTTGGTAACCCCTGATCTTTTACTGTCTCAATAATTTTGCCATTGTTAGAATGTCATGTATTTAAAATTATACATATTTAAACTTCTCAGATTGATCTTTTTACTTAGTAAAATGCATTTAAGTTTTCTTCATTGTTTAGCACTGAATAGTATAACATTGTCTGGTTGTACCAGTTTACTTATTCGTTTACCTACTGAAGGACATCCTGATGGCTTCCAAGTTTGGGCACTTATGAATACAGATGCTATAAACATGTACATGCAAATTTTTTGTATGGACAAAAGTTTTCAACTCCTTTGGGTAAATACCAGATTACAACTTCTAGATCATATGGTAAGAATATGTTTAATTTTATAAGAAACTTCCAAACTGTCTTCCAAAGTGGCTTTACCATTTTACATTCCCACAAGCAATAACTGAGAGTTCCTATGGTTGCACATCCTCCTCAGCATTTGGTGTTGTCAGTATGACAATTCGTATTTTGAATGTTGACCATTCTAATAGGTATATAGTGGTTATTTTAATTTGCGTTTCCCTGATAACATATGATGTGGAACATTTTTTCATACACTTACTTTCCCTCTGTAAACCTTCTTTGGCAAGGTGGTTGTGAAAGTCTTTAGCCCATTTTAAAAGCAGGTTGCTTGCTTTCTTATTATTGTTGCGCTTTGAGAATTCTTTGTATATTTTGGATACTAGTCCTTTATTGATTATATTTTTTCAAATATTCTCTCCCAGTCTGTGGCTTGTATTTTCATTTTATTGGCAATGTTGTTCAGAGAGCAATATTTTTAAATTTTAATTAAGTCCAACTTATTAATTTTCTTTCATGAATCATGCCTTCGGTGTCATATTATTGAAAAAGTCATCACCATCCCTAAGATCATCTAGATTTTCTCCTATGTTGTCTTCTAGGAATATTATAGTTTTCATTTTATATTTTTGTCTGTGATCCATCATAAATTAATATTTTTGAAAGGTATTAGGTCTGTATGTATATAATATATAGATGTTCAGTTGTTCCAGTACCATTTGTTGAAAAAACTTATCTATTGTATTTCCTTTGCTCTTTTGTCAAAAATCAGTTGCCTATATTTATGTGGATCTACTTTTGCACTCTATTTTGGTCCATTGATATATTTTATGTTCTTTAGATAATATCATACTATCTAAATTATTGTAGCTTATAGTACCTCTAGAAGTCAGTAGACTAAGTCTTTTAACGTTTTTCTTATCTTTCAACATTGTTTTGGATATTCTGTGTCCTTTGACACACTACATAAACTTTAGAATTGTTTGTCAATATCTATGAAATAATTTGTTAGGATTTTCAATGTGATTTCATCATATCTATAAAAAAAATTGGAAATAACTAACAGTTTAACAATATTGAGTCTTCCTATCCATAACATGGACATTTCTTCATTTGTTGGTTCAGCTTTGATTTTTTTCCATCAGTGTTTTGTAGTTTGCCTCAAATATATTGCTAGATTTATATCTACACATTTCATTTCATTTAGGCCAATGGTCCCAACCATTCTGGCATTAAGTACCATTTCTATGGAGGACCATTTTTCCACAGACTGGGTGGGGTAATGGAAGATGGTTTCAGGAGGATTCAAGCACATTACAATTATCATGCACTTTATTTCAATTATTATTGCATTGTAATATAAAATGAAATAATTATACAACTCACCATAATGCAGGATCAGTGGGAACCCTGAGCTTGTTTTCCCGTAACTAGATGGTCCCATCTGGGGGTGATGGGAGACAGTGCTAACATCACTGCCTCAGCTCCACTTCATATCATCAGGCATTAGATTCTCATAAGGAGTGCACAACCTAGATCCCTTGCATGTGCAGTTCACAGTAGGGTTAACGCTCCTAAAAGAATCTAATGCCGCTGCTGATCTGAAGGAGGTAGAGCTCAGATGGTAATGTGAACAATGGGGAGCGGCTGTAAATACATATGAAACTTCGCTCACACACCCGCTGCTCACCTCCTACTGTGCAGTCCGGTTTCTAACAGACCAAGGACCAGTACGAGTCTGGGCCCAGGGCCCAGTCTGTGACCCCTGTTTTAAAAGATGTTTACATAAATGGCATTGTGTTTTTAACTTCAAATTCTACTTGTTCATTGCTGGAATATACAAAAGTAATTGACTTTGGTATATTTACCTTGCATCCTACAACCTTGCTACAATAGCTTATTATATAGCTTATTAGTTTCAGGAGATTATTATGTAGCTTATTAGTTTCAGGAGTTTTCATGTTGATTCTTTCTGGTTTTCTGCATGGACCATCATGTCATCTGTAAACAAAGGCATTTTTATTTCTTCCTTCTCAATAAGTATACTTCTTTTTTCTTGTCCATTGCAATATTGAAAATGAGTGATGAGAAGGGGTATTCTTGCCTTGTCCCTGATCTTAGTGTAAAACCTTGTAGTTTTTCACTATTATGTTAGCTATATATTCTTGTAGATATTATTTATCAAGTTGAGAAAGTTACACTCTGTTCCTAGTTTACTTAGAGTTTTCATTATGAATGGATGTTGCATTTTGTCAAATGCTTTTTCTGCATCTATTGATGATGATGAAAGTTTTTTTAGTTTATTGATGTGATAGGTTGCATTAATTAAGTTTTGAATGTTGAATCATATTGCATCCCTGTAATTAACCCACTTAGCTATGGTGTATTTTTACACATTGTTGGACTTCATGTACTAGTATTTTATACTAGTATTTCATACTAAACATAATCAATTTATATTTTTACAAGATTTTTGGAGAAAAACTATAGAAAGAAAGAATTAAAGCAAGACAATCAGTAAGGAAACAATTATAATTATTAAGATGAAGTGATGCTGACTCAACTATGATAGTGTGTAGGAGCTGTGAAAATTAATTAGGTTAAGGATACACTTTGATGATGGAATTTACAGAACTTGATGATGGATATGATTATGAAGTTCTGAGAATGAAAGGAGAAAAGAAAGACTCTAACAAAGGTTGCTCAGGATTTGATGGGGCTAGAAGCTTTAATAATTTCAGTGGCCCTCTTAACTAAGTAATAAAACATTACAAATGTAAAATTAGACCCTGTTTTAGGAATATGCTTATGCAAGCATAAGGTCTTGAAACTTTAAGGTCTTGAAACTTTAATTTTATTGACTTCATAGTAATACTATTTCTTTGTTTTAGAGTTTTGGCATGAATAAGAGTGAATGGTGTTGCACTTTTCTGATGTGTAGAAAATGGAGGTTATAAGGAGATGTGGCTGGGAAATTAAAAGCTTTGGTCAGGATGCATGAAATTCAATATGCCAATAATCATTCAAAAGGGATCTCAATTCCACCTTATCTAAATAGGTATAAGCTGGAAAAAAAATTGAGAGCATTGCTTTGCAGATGGTCCATAAATCCATGGAACTTTAAGTAATCACCTAAGGAGAATGGGAATAGAGAGGAAACTAGACTTTCGATTGAGTGCTGGGAAATTTAAATAGAAATAGTAAAGCAGAGAAGAAGCCATCAGAGTGAAGTGGGAAGGAATAAAAGGAAAAGACAGTGAACTGTCTTCTCTGGTGGTCAAATGAAAATAAAATGAGCAAGGAGGGATTTTCACAAATTAATTAAAAAAAATAAGAGTAAGACTGGTTTCAATGTTATTTCCTTAATTTTTTCTGCTTAAAAAATAAGTTTTTGAGCACAAATGCCCAACAAATTGTACATAACCTCATGTTTTTAAAGGTGTTTTACATTCAACCTGACACATCTATCTTGTTTTCCCACTCCTTTTCGTTACTATTATTTCAGTCATTTGGTATTTCTATTTTATACCATCAACTTTCTTATTTTGAAGAGCCTATGTAATTATTCTTCTCTTTCTTTGACATCCTTCTAATATTGTTATTTTTCAGAGTTTCTCATAATTCAAAACTTGTTCTCTCTGTCTCTAAATCTCATAGCATGTTTTCTTGGCTTTTTTCCTATATCTATTAAATTTTTCAGTTTAAGATTTTTATTCTTCCTGAAAATCTTCACTTTATTATATTTCTGTGTGCTCTAAGTGGCAGAATACAGTACATTCATTGAGATTTTAAAAAATAAACTAGATTTAGAGATGAGGTACTTAAAGTCTTACAATTTCCTTGAAACTAAAGTTATGGAAACATAACTAGCTTAATTTATGCTTATTTTTAATTGCTGAAACTATTTTGTATTTTGTACTTATTTTGTAACTATTTGTGGTAAGTGGATTTTCCGATTATGAAATATTTACACAGATGAAGTATCGTAGCATTCTTTTGAACTTAAAAGAGAGTGAAATAATTTCATTGAAAATCTTTGAAGTACACTATCAAATCTTTAACCTAGGAAGGAAGTAAATTGATACTCAATTTTCAGCAACATATTGAAGTAGGTAATCAAAATTTGAGGGACTTAAAGTTGTGCTTTGAAGTTTAAGCAGATTATGGGAAGCAAATAAAGATCAGAAGATCTCTGTCCATCTTAAGGCAACATGCAAGTAGGCTCAACTTCAGAAATACTACTCTGAACACCTGCCCCTTAAGTCCTATTTCAGTTTATTAAATATTTCTTCTATGTTTTTCAGCAAAAGATTCCTTTCACACTTTGCCATTTTCATATCTGTATTTACCCCAACATGGTCTAGCTTCAACATTTCTGGCTTGGCAGAGTGAAAGCACGAGCTTGTATTTTGTTGTCCTCAGTCATCCTCAAGAGGTCAATGTTCTCAGGAATTTAGTGACATAGTTAGGGGTCTTTAAAAGACCCCACCAGTGAAGGATTGGAGATCACATTACTGCTTAACATGTGTTATATGGGAAACAGCATATGCAGCCTATGATACCAAACAACAAGCAGAAGCATCATCATGTCCAACAGATATGACCCACCCACTAGCTAATAAAGTTCTTTCTCAAGAAAGGTAGACCTAAGTTGCAATGAAAAGTTATTTTTATCAAAAGAGAAAGTGATTTATCTACTTATTGTTACATATTTTGTATTTTGACTATTCCTAAGACACATTTCTATGGATTTTTTGGAGTAGAACATTGAAATGACTGAAATTTGCATTCGGAAGATAATGTTAAAAGGAAATTGTGTTACTGAAAGTTACATTGCTGAATTAGACAGCATTTCTAACTCCTGCCAATGAATTAAATATAATTTTAACTTATTTTTGCATGTTTTCTTATTGTTTGCTCCTCCTCGCCAATTGACTTTAACAAGTTCCTATGAATACTTTCACATAATTATAACACAAATACCTAAACACAATATATTAAAAATTAAGCACAATTTTCTTCTGAAAAATTTTTCCAGGTTATATTTTGTATTTCAGTTAATGGCTTCATCAACCATTCAAATGTACTATCTTAGAATAACTGATTCTCTTTTTGTTGTTTTTGTTGTTCTTAAGTTTAAAATTACAGGGAAAAAAACTATGCCAAATTTATAGCAGATTTACCTGAGACTACCAAATGTGGCCAAAACATGTACTTAAAAATATGACAGCTCCCTCAAATCTGGAAGAGAGAAAATGAAAAAAGAATGTTGTTCCTAGAAAATGAAAATGATATCAACATGAAAAGTCAATCATTGTTATAGAACTATTTAGAGTCCTGATAAAGATGATTTCACAAAGATGGGGAAGGAAGGAAGAAAAGGGAGTTTAGGACCTAATCAAAGAGTGGCATGGATACAGTATGCTTCAGAAACAACCAGCATTCAAAATACAGTTCCATAGGACTCTCCATATCTATATTCTTTTTTTCTCTTTATGTTGAAATCATTCTGTGAAAATTTTCTGTGACAATTCGTATTTATTTACAGATGGACATATTAATGTGAATTTCATCCTATATGGTCTTCTTATAATGTGAAATTGAGACCCTTCTATCAAAGGGGAAGGTCTACATTCCCTCCTGAATATAGGCAGTGCTTTGCAGTTGCTTTAGCCAACAGAATACAGCAAATATTACACTTAATTATTACAGAAGGTAGATCATAAGTGATGATAAGACTTTCAAGTGGCATCCTCTCTCTCTCTTTCTCTCCTTCTCTCTCTCCTTCTACATGTATCTTGGGAACTCTGAACCAACATGTAAAAAGTCTTGCTAACCTGAAGCTGCAATGCTTGAAACGTTTGACATGCTGAGGAGAGGTGCAAGGAAACTCAGCTGTTCAAATCTTCTCAGACCAGGCCCCAAACATGTACATGACAAATCTTTAAAATTTACTCCAACTCATTAGAAATTCTGAGGCGTTGCTTTATTTATTCACGTCCTTGAAAGAAGAGTGGGTTCAGGTTATTAATAGTTTCTGTTTCTTGTGAAACATCCTATTGCCTTCCTGTTATTTAATTATTGAGGTACTGAATTATATATATATTTTTTCTATCAAGGCATGTATAGAAGGTGGTGAGAATGCCTTAGAAGTTGAACAATACTAGATTCCCCTTTAATGGCATGGGGATTACCTGGAAGTGAAAGCCTACAAGGTTACTAAATTAATTTCATTTGAGGAATTCTATTGAATTGTATGTGAAATCAGAAATTGTGTTGATAAATAAATTTGAATTCTGTTTCTCTCCTGACTAGAAGCAAGTATAGAAGTTCTATCTATTCTTTAATTCTGTAGCTTTAAAGTAGTTTATAATATTTTACTTTGAAAAAGTGGAAATATAATACACTTAGATGTAAAATAAAGTTTATTTTTTCATAGAATTCTGCCCATGATTATTACCAGAAAGGAGTGTAAAGCTGGGGTACTTACTTGGAATATGGAGAACAGAAGACATCCTTAATTCTTCTGACTCTTTCAATAATAGACACATTGCAATTTCTAATGTGGCAAAGTTTCTAATTCAAGAAACTCACCTTTAATAGCTCAGCAAACATGATTATTTTTTACCTTCAACAGTCATGAATTCCTAGCCGCAGACGTAAATAAGTACTTCAGCAAGGGTATATTCCCAATCCAGCTGCTCTTCTCTGTCTTCTTTCAGATGAGTTAGCTTGTATCATCTATTATTTTGTAGTACTCCATTAAAAGTCACAGAAAGTATCCAGTTGTCATAGAGCTTCAACCTCAGTGTATATGGTAAACATTAAAATATGCCCCTTTTACCAACTACTTGACTTGCACAACATGAAATACTATTGTTTCATCCCATGAAAATAAGAATATGTATAATAATAGCTCAGCTAACATTTACTCACAGTCAGACTTTGTTCTGAGTTATGTATCTATATACATAATGTACATATATTTAAAGTGCTCAGTCATATGTATTTTTTCAAGAAATTTAGTTTGCCACATATCCATGGGACATAGAAACTCTTACTATGGTCATTTACAAGGGAGGGAATTTTGGTTTATCCAAGCATAGGGTGACCAACCATCCTGGTTTGCATGGGACTGAGGAGTTTCCCAGGACACGACACTTTCAGTGCTAACACCCAGACCTTCCGAGGCATCCAGTGGTTTGTTACTATATTGGCAGTTAAAGCAGAATTAAACCCAGACTTACTGAATACAAAGGCCAAGGACAGGACTACTACTCTATTTCTTAAGGAATAAAGGATATTCACGTTTTCCTATTCATTCTGACTTAATCACTTCCGTAATTCTGAGCCTCTCACTTGACATTTTTAATTCTAGAAACCAATTTATTTCTCAGTCAAGATTTGTTTTGCTGGTAATCAAAACTCAACTTAGCTGTTTAATTCAAGGAGAATATATTAAAGAAAGTATTCAACAGTGTTAAAGACTAAAAGGAAATTAAGATAACCTCTTAGATTAATTTTTTTCAATGAAGTAGTTAAAATTACTTTTCTTCAAATAAAAAGTTGAAACCTCAATATTAGTAATGACTGAACTTACATGCCCTTTGCTTAGGATTTTTCAATGTCCCCAATAAATACTTAAACTTTCCTAGTTGGTATTTCTTATCCCAGCTCAGAATTCTACTATGAGATGTTTTACTTTGCCTTAAAACGCTGCCACTTCCTCCATGCTGCATTCTGGATAGGGATTATGGGGGAGGTAATCCTCAGCATCCCAATTCAAACCTTAATGGATGGGGAAGGGAGATTGTAACACAAGACAATTAGATCTCAGATATCACTGCTCCTAACACCTGTGAGACAAGCCTAGTCCAACATGGTTCTCAGGTACCTCTCTAACTTTACCCTTCTCTGTGACAAGACGGGAAGCCCTGCTCCCTCTCAGTTCAGATCCTCTGTCTCATATTCCCTTCCTTTAGATCCAAGTTGCCAAATACCAGACAAAGTTACAACGAAGTTATCATTCCAACACTGACACACCCAAGGGAATTACCCCTTTATTATTATGGTTACTTAATGATTCAAGTAAGATTATGGGCTTCACTTTCACATATACAAAAAAATTCAATAATACATTTTCCAAATTAAGATCCATTGCTACTCGAAGCTATACTCTGATTTTAACCATTAGAAAAAGCTGATACAAGAAATATTTTAAAATATACATATTTAGCTCCTGTAACAGGAGGAAGATGAATTGCTATGATTTCAGTGAAGGCATCTGGAGGAAATAAAGCAAATTGCATTACACTTTTAGGAAGCTCAATTTAGACAGAAAATATATAGATTTGGTATCAGCTCTTGGGAAAAAGTTTTTGTTAATGGTTACTTTCTTGTTGTTATGTTTGTTTGTTTGTTTGTTTTGCTTTGAAGGATATGAGAAACTTGAAAATATTTATTAGGTTAAAGAAAGACAGTGGTATTGGAGAATAAAACAAAGAAGGGCTTTTTGAGAAGCAGTCACTCACCATTTCTATTTAGAAGTCACTGGTTGATTTTCTCTTAAACACAACAGTTCCACGATAGGAGCAGATAAAACAAAATTTGATGATTTAGACTACAGGATTTATACAGCACATTCAGCACAATTATGAGGGAATTAAGGGGATTGGAAAAAGAGCGGAAAAAATTAGACTCACCTAAGAGGTACAAGTAGGATAAAAAAGAAAACAAGGCCAAGTAAAGGACTCACAAACTGAAAGAAAATGAAGAACAGTGAGGATTGAAATCCCAGTGCAATCAAAGAGTATATCTGGTGAGAGGAGAAAAAAATCAAAAGAGCTAGAAGCAGAGACAGTGAAAACATAGAGAAAGATCCAAGATTAAGATTCAGAAGTTATGACCCTTAAGAATCAAAGGTTAAATATTATTTATATTTCATATTTGACTCATATGTATTGAATAACCTCCTAGAAGAGTGACATAGTCAACAGGTTTACTAAATAAAATTAACTAAATGTATTACATTTTAAAAGTATAAGCTGGACGTGGTTGCTTATGCCTGTAATTCCAGTACGTCGGGATACTGAGGTGGCAGGATCACATGAGCCCTGGAGTTTGTGACTAGCCTGAGAAACACAGTGAGACCTTGTCTCTACAAAAAATTTTTAAAAATTAGCCAGGCAGGGTGGTGCATGCCTGAAATCACAGTTACTCAGGAGGCTGAGGAGGCGTGGAGTCCTTCAAACTAGGCTCTGGTGACTGGGCTACATACAGAGTGAGACTCTGACCCCCAAAATAATTTTTAAATGAAAAAAATAAAGGTATAACAAGAATACATTTTTGTTATAGAGTAAGGTTTTGGAATGCTACCTATGGGTCATTTTAAATCAATAAACTCCAAAACTACTTGATTCAAATATGTGCTACAGGTGGTACAGTTTTACAATTTGCTAAAAAATCAAATAAACAATAACGGGATACGGTAAACTTCCCTGACACAGAAAATAATGGCCCTAGTTTTATATGATCACTCTGGATGAGAACCCCATCTAAATTCACAGGTACCATCTCATTATAGAACATATAGTCCATAAATATCAGATGTTTAAGTTTATCACCATGAATGAACACTAGTTTTAAATGTTTTGACTTATCTTTAAAAAAATCACTATGCTGAGTAAAAATATTCTTCATTAAAATTATAGCTTTTAAAATCCCGTATACATGATGGGATATTATTCATCCATAAAGAAGGACAGCAACTTGGATGGGTTTAGGGTTTATCATACTCAGTGATCTATCACAGAAACAAAGAACTGAGTACCACATATTCTCACTCATAAGTGGACCCTGAACATCTAGCATAATACTATTAATACAAGAAAGAAATTGGCAGTAGCCAGACACTGCCAGGACTAGGGGGTGGGGAGTGTGTGCATAACATCAATAAGGGTGCATGATCCTAATCCAGGCAAAGTGAGGTACAATGGGAGGTCTAAACTTCACCTGTACATAAACCACTTATGTATCCAATCCTAAATTGTAAACCACATCTTTAAAATAAAAATAAAGAAAATTATAGCTTTTAATAGAATATAATAACTGGGATAGGCAGATACAATCAAGTATTTTATTTATTAGATGCTTTGACCTGCAAGTAACAAAAATGCTTACTAAAGTGTTTATCAATAATGATATTTATTTTCTCACACAGCAGTAAAGCTTTAGGTAGAAAGGCTCCAAGTTCCATAAATTCAGCAGTCTAGAAGTATTCTTTTTTCACCACTCTCAGTAGGTCAGCTCTGTCCTCAAAGGTCAGGTTCCTTGACCAGATATTTCCTTCTGTCAGATCGATCAGGTTTTGTCCCCTGGATGTGGGAATGTGACCAGCCTACCATGAAATGTAAGTTCATGAGAAAAAAGGTGGTCATTTTGTGTATATGTCCTTCTCTCCAATTAGAGTCTGGGCTGAAGATATCTCTATCTGTCTAGCTGTATGACGATATCTCTATCTCTATCTATCTAGTTATCTATCAATTTATCATTTATCTATCTATATCTATATCTGTCAATATAAATCCTTTTTACTCATATGCCCATTATATAATGGAATCACATGAACTTAATTGACATATTTTCCCTACATGCTCTCAAGCACAAAAAAATATACTTTATTCTCAAATAAAATTCAGAAACACATACTGCATGTGACACCTCAATCTTAGAATTTCTTTATTTCTCAGAGACACTGAGGGATCTGAGAAATTGTATTTAACGTCATCTATTGCAAAAATTTCCTATTAGCTAATGTCAGAGAATACATATTCCTTGGAACACACATTGACTGATTTAGCTTATTACTAATATTCATTTACTTGACTTTTGTTTGTTTTTAATTTCTTTCATTAGGTATCTCTAATTTGAGACAGTATCTACAGTTAGGAAAACTGGTCAAATGGTCGTAGTTTTGTACCTGAAGTTTTAATTACTGGTCTTCTATAACCTCAGAAATAAAGAGCATTTTTGGCAAACTAAAATAATTTATTAAAAAATTATAGGTTTTTAAACTTACATAACTAGTTTATAATAGTTACCAGACAAAGAAATAACAATGTGGAGCAATCTTTTTTTTGTTGTTGTTAAACTAAAAACATATGCTCAAAACAGCCATGATTTGCTTTCTAGTGCTTTCTTAAAACAAATCTGCTTTCTCTTAGATATATAAGCCAACAGAATGAAATGCTTTTCTTGGTCAAAAACCTTATGTAATATTTTAAACTTATCCTGTGTTATACACCCAGCCATGTTACAACACAACTGTCCTTTTTATTCAAAGTCAAAATCCCAGAATTCTTACTCAGGGAACCAACCTTGAAACAACCTCTGACAGTACTCAGCGCTTTAACTGCAGGTGGATTTAGGTTTCTTTGACTTTTAAAGACTGGACTTAATATTGCTTTGTTTAAAAGCTTTGAATTCCAGCTTATTTTCTCTAAGCCTCCCGTCTTTCACAATTATGTACAAAATGAAACAACTAAACAGTTTTTTATGAGTGCTACTCCTGAAATGACCCAGAAGAGAGAGAGAGAGAGAGAGAGAGAGAAACACATAACCTCCAGTGTAGGTCCCTCTTATTCTTTACCTATAATTAGAACAGAACAAAAATTAGGTAAAGTGATTGGCAAGGAGTCTGATGCAATGGTTGATTGATCAATATATTGGCATTTATATTCCACTGTCGTTTAATTCATCTCTAGTGTCCTGGTAACCAGCAGTATTATGTGAGATTGTACCTACTAACAACCCAATTTTTACAAGCAATATGCATCTTACAATGTCTGTGATTCAGACATTTTATGTTCAGCATAATGTCCAGTTTAGTTCCTTAGCAATTAACCATAATTCTTTCTTGTTGATTTAAAAGAGATAAAACACTTTTAAGCAATTAGATATAATGTTTATATAAAATATAGATTACTTTTTAAAAACAACTAATTAGTTTACTTTTATGCACAATGTAGCTTTCTAAATTGACTTCTTTTTCCATTGGAATATATGTTTGAATTATAAATTCAAGAATTCTTTTTTTTTCTTTTTAAAAAAAATAACCGTTAAAAATTAACGTAGTTGTAGAGTCGTTTGGGAAAGCATACACCATAAAAATTTAAAGAAATTGTTGAGGAAGTTTGAGAAGTTTCCAAAATCAATCCTAAATAACTCAAAGAGTTCAAACTGTATCAGGCTTTTAAACATTTGAGGGTGGATGACTAATTTTACTATATAGCTGCAAACACTCTAATTTACATTGGTTTAGTATTATTTAAATATAACTTTTGGCCCACAGTTTATTTACTATTTCTAGAGCTATATAAAACTAAGTTTTATTCCCCAAGAATTTATTGGTTTTGTTACCCCCCAAAAAATGGATCCTTAAATCATCTACCAAGTTCTTTCATTCAAATAACTTGTTTGTTACAAAACACTTCAGTGCCTTCTCCTTCTTAACTTCTTCATTTTTATTGATGCTATATTATATATGACATGTATCTCCAATCATAGTCTTAATAATTATATATCAGTGATTTGTTTTACATAGTTTCATATGGTAAAAGATAAAGGCTTTATATTTGATCTTAGGTATTTAATAATCTCTGTATTCATTTTATCTACTCCTATGGCTAGAGGAAAGTAAATATCAAAGGCATATATTTCTGCAGGCCAGATGTTATGATGTACTGAAGATAAACTTGATGGTAAGGATATCCATTATTTTTTAAAACATATTTCACACACCCATTTCACTGATAGTAAATCCTTAGACTTCATAAGACAGCATTTCAATTGAATGATAAGTGGAAAATTTAGTCAAAAATTATGACATTGGTTGTAATATAGAAATCATTATTTCTGTTTCTAGGCATTAAAAAGATTATCCAATTTTTAAACTTTGGTTCATGCAGGTGTTAAAAGTGCTAAAACACACACACACACACACACACACACACACATGCATGCTTGCACGCACACACATACAACCTGATTTCTGATTTTTCTTAGTATGAATGCTATTTCTGTAAGAAAACAGTACTCAAAGTATGGTACTATAATCAGAAACATTAATATTATTTGAAACTTGCTAAAATGCAAATTCTGAAACAGCAACTCAGACGTACTAAATCATAAAATCTGGGATTAAGGCCCAGAATTAAATATTTTAGAGAGTCCTTTAGGTGATTCAGATGCATAGTCAAGATCAAGAAACACTTGTAATATATGTTTTTTTAAATTCTAGTTTTCAAAAGATTTATTGTAAAGGTTACTGGAAAAGATGTACCATGGGGATACAAAGTCACAAAACTAAATTGATAGGTGACATTATTATAGAAAGTATTTTATTGCCACCACTGAAATCCTCCAGAAGATGAGTATCTATTATTTCAGATATTCTATTTACAACTCTGAACTGATTCATTGAAATAGAAGTTTTAGGCTTCGAGGCCATTATATTTTAAGTAAAAGAACTATGGTGATAAATAATTGACTAGCAATTTTTATGTACTTCAAAATGCAGATTTTGTGCATACTGTGCATTCATTTTCCCCACAGCTACAGAGAGGTTAAAAAAACATTGTCAAGCTAGGCTCAGTGGCTCATGCCTGTAATCCTAGCACTTTGGGAGACCAAGAAGGGAGGATTGCTTGAGCTCAGGGGTTTGAGACCAGCCTGGAAAAGACCTTGTTTCTACAAAAAAAATTTAAAAAATTATCCAAGCATAGTGGCATGTGCCTGTAGTCCCAGCTACTTGGGAGGCTGATGTAGGAAGATCACCTTAGCCTAGGAGGTTGAGACTGCAGCTGTGGTGAGCCATAATCATATCACTGCACTCCAAGCTGGGCAACAGAATCAGAACTCAACTCACAAAAAAAAAGAAAAGAAAAAAAGGCACTGCCAATTTTAATTTCAAGTATCTTAATATATTTCGCACTGGAATTTGTTAACTACAAAATGTCCTGGTCCAAAAATATATTTCACATCAAAATGATGTGGGCACTAAATTCCCTGTTCACATTTTTCAAAAGCTTGTTCTTTTCTTTCTCTATATATGTCATGTATACACCATAATCTATATAAGCAAATACTGCAGTGCCCTTAAATCATATGTATCCTTTCGGAGGAAATCAGCTGTTCAAAAAAATAGATGATCAATATATTAATATTATTCCATGTGGATTGTTAATCTTATTAGGAAATGAACTGCTATATTGAACTGACCTCTAGCTATTTCATTTAATTCTTCAGGAACAGTTATAGGAAATCATTTATGTATATACATCCTAAAGATTGACATTGCAGGGTACTACATATGACTGCTAGTTTTTAGTGCATCCATGATTAATGTACTTAGCTTAATGCATATTCTTACACCAAATGGTAGAACATTGTTCAAATGATTATTTCCTGATTTGTTAGATTAAAAGAGTCACAAATTTTGACTCTAAAGTGGACATAGCACATACTTCCAGGATTATTGTGAAGACTGACTGAGAGTATGGTGTTCAATGATTATGATTTATATAAGTGCATTAAAGAATATCTTGAACTGGCCACATAATTTTGACAATAACAAAATATTGATGAATATGAGTATGCAAATATATAAAAAATAGAACAGACAATTTCGTAAACATATCAAAAATGTATCTGTCAAAAAATAATGTGTTTTTGGAAGGGTATTGGATATATTATAGTGCTAAATACATAGAATTAGAGAAAGAGGTCAAATGATGGAGGGGAAAACACAAAAATAAATACTAATAGAAATAAAAAATGAATATAGGTACAAATAAATATTAAATAATTAATCGATATTGATTTATATTAGTAGTGATTTAAAACTTTTGATGAATGAGTGCATGGTTAGCAAAATACAAGGTTTTATTGATATTATATTACAATCGAAAAAGAAAACAAAAATCAAAAGGCAACTCAAGTGTTTATTATTTTCTCAGTTTTCAGTCACTTGTAGGTATCTGTTTTTAAACTTTTATCTCTTATGTTCTTAAAATCTTCAGGTTGCTGTAATTCCTCATTTAGTATTTCTTAATATCAGACAATCATATTGAATCAGCCTTTAGAAACAAGAGACTTGTTTGAGTGGTCAGTCTAGGATATTGTAACATCAATTATCCAATATGCTAATGATAATCATGTGGCTCTAGTTATTCCTGGATATCTATTTTTCTAGTGCTATTGAATAGTACTAAGGCCAATATTTGTCTCATTCTCCCTGTGGTAGGCAATCAGTTGAAAATGAAAGATTGTGTCTCTGTTGGCTGAAGGACAACTGGATCTCTCATTTCTCTTCGTGGTTGTTTCAGAAAGCATTTTTATGACTTCTGCATTTCAGCAGCATTAGTTTGAACAGAAATGGGCCTGTTATTCAGGCATGAGGTAATTTGAGTATGTAATATGAATGCTTTTCTGATGACAAACCAACACTGTATGATAATTAAGTTTACGTGGTAACTTGACTGGATCTCAACTTGCCTAGGTATCTAGTTAAACATTATTTCTGGGTGTGTCTGTGAATGTGTTTATAGAAGAGATACACATTTGAATTGGTGGACTGAGTAAAAATGATTGTCTTTCCAAACATGGATTGGCATTATTCAACTTGTTGAGGAACTGAATAGAACACAAAGGTGGAACAAAGGAGGATTTGTTCTTGCTCCTGACTGCTTAAGTTAAAAGATCAATTTTTATCTGCCCTTAACATTCCTGGTTCTCAGATCTTCAGATTCAGAATGGAATCATCAGTCTTGCACCTCTCAGGCTTTCAAACTACCCAACCAACATTCCAAAGCCTTCAGAATGTAGATAGTAAATCATGGGACTTCTCAACCACTGAAATTGCATGAGTCGATACCTGATAATAAACACACACACACACACACACACACACACACACACACACACACACACACACACACACAGTTGGTTTTGTTTCTCTTGATAACCCTGACTAATGAACAAGGAAAGGTAATTAAAGTAATCTTTTGACTAGACAGCAGACATCAGAAAATACCTAAAATTGTTGGTTGTTTGGTTTTATTCTATAACATAATAGTCCTAGAAATATCTAGTGAACAGAAAAATTGCATGAAAATGCTTTTAGTGGATTGTGGATCTGTTCCTTTGCCTTTGATAGAGAGCATAAAAGTATCAAAATATTTCCTTAATAGAATGTCCTGTATATTTAGTAAGGGCAAAGGCCATCGTTGCTAAGATCTCAAGGAGCAAGTACAAAGGAGAGGCATTGGACGTAGGGGAAGGTTGAAGTGAGGAAGAGGGTAAAATGAACAGAAGTAAGCTTTGAAGTAATCCTTTCTCATCATTAAAGAGGGCCTTGGATTAATTAACAGTAAATTTTTAATTTTCTCCATTGTAATTTTATGAAGGAAAAGAATAGAAACAGTTGAAAAGAGGGGTTTTAAATTCATCATAGCCATTATGATTAGTGAGTAAACAGTGCTCACTTAGGGAAAAAATGCCTTCTATAACTTGTATACAGTACTGAGCAATTCAGTTAATTATCTAATTCTTTATTTCTTCTGTTATAAAATAGAGAAAGCAATACAACAATAATCATAGGATTGTTGTGGGATCGAATAGATTAATAATATGAAGAACTTAGGCTAAGTTCCAATGTTAGTTATTATTACTTTAAATTTACTCATATATTCCTTATTTACTGAACATGTACAATGGCATGCTCTTTCAATACACCAAATATTGTTTGTCTTCAGGCAGGTTTTCCAGAAAATAGACTTAAAATTTTGCATATGGGAAGTTTAAATAAGGAATGAAGGTAAGTATTAAACTATGTGGGACAGAAGGAAGTAGAATTAGGCAGAAAAAACCAAACATACTATTACAGAATCATACAATTGACCTTGAAAATCACGGTAAATCACCCTGTCAGGATGGCGACTCTTTCTTTCCTGCTGGTCTCTTGACACAAGGATGCTGAAGCAACCAGCAGCAGCCATAGCTTGATGTTTAGTAGGAGTTGTGCTGAGTTACCTGTTGGAACTGTTCTGCCTCTGAGGATCAAGGACTCTAAACCAAAATAAACCTAAGGTGCAGGAACAAGAAGCCTGTTTCCTAGTTGAGTGACTATGGATCATTAATGGAGCCATTTGTAATTCCAATCCTTGGTTGTCAGAATCACATATTCTACTCACAGGAGCACCATACAAAATAATCTTTTTGATATTTTAAAATTTCATTTTAGATTCAGGGGGTACACATGCACGTGCATTACATAGACATATTGTATAGTGGTGGTGATTGGGTCTCAGGTGGCCCATTCCCCAGATATTGAATATGTGAATATGGCGCTCCCTAGGTAGTTTCTAAATTCTAGCCCCCTCTCCTCTCCCCACTTATTGGTGTCCCCAGTGTCTATTATTTCCATCTTTGTGACTATTTACCTCCCGTAAATGAGTGAGAACATGAACTGTTTGGTTTTCTGTTTCTGAATCAGTTCACTTAAGATGATGATCTCCAGCTCCGTCCACGTTGCTGCAAAGGACATGATTTCATTCCTTCCATGATTGTGCAATATTCCATGGTGTATATATTCCACATTTTAATTATCTACTAATTGGTTGATAGGCATTTAGGTTGATTCCACATCTTTGCAATAGTTTTTAAATCACAGTGGCTGGATGCAGTGACTTATGCCTATAATGCCAGCAAAATGAGAGGCCAAGTTTGGAAGATCAGTTGAGCTTAGGAGTTCAAGACCAGCCTGGGCAATATAGAAAAATCTTTCTCTACCAAAAAATAAGACCAAAAAAAAAAAAAAAGTCAGGCGTGTTGGCACACACCTGTAGTCCCAGCTCCTGGAGAAACTGAGTTGGAAGGATCACCTCATTCCAGAAGGTGAAGGCTGTGATAAGCCATGATAGTACCACTGAATTCTAGTTTGGGCAACAGAGTAAGACTCCCTACTCAAAAACAAAACAAAATAAAAAGCTGGAAAAATAAAATCAAGGTGAATGCTTATTTCTGAAGAGATTTAGAATCAATCTCTGGACTCTATGTTTGTAAAGCATTAAAATATATAAATACAATTTTTAAAAATTTTATTATAGAGTTGAGGGGTAAAAGTGAAGATTTACTACATAGGTAAGAAGCATGCAGGTGAAGTTTAGACTTCTTGCTGGCCCTCTCTCCCACTGATAGTGGACTAAGTACTCAGTGTAGTGCCACATGCCTCCCCTCTCCTCCCTTTCTCTCTCCTCTAGCAGTGTCCAGTGTCTGCTGATCCCACTCTTGTGCTCATGTGACTAGTGATCAGGAATAGCTTATTAGTGAGAACATGTGGTATTCAGCTTTTTGCTTCTGTGATAATTCACTTAGTATGATGGTCTCCAGCTGCATCTATGTTGCTGCAAAAGTCATGATTTTGTTCTTTATGGCTGTATAATATTCCATCATGTAAATACAAATATTTTTAAGGTGTCTGATTCAAATGATGTTACACAATTCTCTCATTTAATTATACATTTGGTTGCTATTTTTATAAATTCATTTCAAATAATTATTTCAAATAGTTATTAATAGGTATATTAATTGTAATTTGTCTTGAGTTATAAGCAATCCTTTACCATTCACATTATGAGTTTTATATTTACTTTCTTCATTTTGAGTATTTTTTCAATACTTTAAAAGAATTCTCATATTGATTTAATCAAACATTAGTAAGTAAATACATAGATTTTTAAAAGACATTTGACTTCATGCTTGTTCCTTTCTTTCTTTCTTTTTTTTTTAACTGGGGCTCCTGTATACTACCATTCTTATTTGTCACTGAGCATTCAAAAATATGAATAGGACACAATGTAACTTTACCTATTTAATAGCCTTTAATGAGCTTTTACAAGACATTCTGGCTATACATACACATAAAGGGACAGGGATAAATTTAAACTGAGAAATTATTCCAATAATCTTGCTTTACAATAGACAAAAATCCAATGGAAGCTTTCTTTCTTACTTTTGGTTACCAAATCACCCATTAATTTATGTTCTATGTGAACAAGACTTTTTTTTTTTTTTTTTTTTTTTTTCCCCTGAGACAGGGTTTTCGCTATGTTTGCCCAGTCTGGTCTACAGCTCCTAGGTTCAAGCAATCCTACCATCTAGGAAGACATTTTTAATTAAATGGTTTCTTAACCTCAGGAAGCCAAAATTCATATACAAAACTTTTATTTTGAAAAAATAAGTTATTATAAGTTGTTGTTTTATACTTTTATGTGTGTTATACTTTAATAAAGGTTTACTTAATTAATCAGAATAAAGGTAATTCTAGAAAAAAGATTTATTCTGACTTAAAAGTATAACTCTGCTTTGAAAAACTTGATAGTTTTAGCTACAAAATAGCTGATAGAAGAGATGGCTTGTTTTCCAAATATAAACATGTTATATCAGCTCAAGTGTCAAACGTTATAAAATGTTATCATTAAACAATAATACTTCACAAAACCAAATTTCAACAATGCATGTTAATTAGTTAAAAATTCATATTATCAAAAACTTCTATATTGCTGTTATTTGATATTTTCCAATACATTTTAGCCTTTTTTCTTAGACAATACATTTAAGAAATCAAATTCTATAAATCTGGAAATTTAAATGCTGCTATTTGTGCCTCTGTTCTGTAGGATTCAGTTGTGTCTGTCAAATTCTCCTTTCTCCTTTCACTCCTCATTGCTACTACATTAGATCATTTCTCACCATGGTTACTCTTATAACTGCTCGCACGATTCTTACCTTTACCTTCTCTCTCTTGCAGTCCAACCTTGAGTTTTTTGGGGGTCTTTTGGTTGTTTGGTTTTCTTTTGGACCTAAATCTTTAAGATATGAATAAGTCTTTCTGCTATTTGTCACATGCTCTAAGATAAAGAAGAGATTTCTTTATGGGTTTATGCCGTCTTTACCATTTAATCCCGATATTTACCTTTCACATCACTTCCTTCTTCTCTCCCCATGATACATACACTTTATACTGCAGTCAGAAGTAACAACATTTTTTGTATACTCTATTCTCTTTTATACCTATGTACATTTAGTAAGAGTTGCTATTTCACCTTAAATTCACTTTTTATTTTTCCTGATGTGTAAAGCACTATAAACCCATCTTGTGTTATCTTTTTGTTTAATTCCTTTCTGACTAAACCACAAAAAATTGAATCATTTCTCATGCTTCATTTCCATTGCAACTTGCTCATGTTTATTCTATTCCATCAACAATTTTTATCGTTTCCATATCTTTAAAAAAATTTAGCATATGAGCTTTTCAGAACTAGAAACAGAAATGTTTTTATATCTACATGTGCAATGACCAACTTATGGTAAATCCTAAAACAAGTGACTGTGTAGCTATTGCATTACTCATGCTAGTTTTCAGGACCAATTAAGCAATGTATAATTCAGGAATTTAGGTATTTTTTGTATTTGTTTTTGTTTTCTTTTTATTTAGCTTAAAGATAGAAATCCTTCACTTACCAGAACTTACAGAATACTGACATCTGATAGTGGCCTTACTGCATTGCTACTAGATGACAAACAATACATATATTAACATGGCTCCTAGATTAAGAGTTGGCATTTATTTCTGAAAAATTCCATTCATCCTAGTAAATACCATGAGGTCAATAACTAACAATGAGCTTTGTTTAGCTTTTCTTATTAACGAAGCCATGTCTCTCATTCAACTAAAATATTTAGGGAACTAGGAATAGATTTTTTTTTGCATATTTGTCACAGCACTGTAAAACATATTCTTGCAATAATATATACCCACTTCTTGCCTCTCTCTTCCCATTTATTATCATTTTAAAACACTTTAAATGATTGCCTACCTTAAATTTTTGCTAAGAAAATGTTTCATGAAAATTATGATTTTTAAACTCCTTTCATTAAGAATGAAAAAGTTTAAAATCCTAAATTTTAGATCGCCACATCCTTCATAGAATGTTTACATCAAAACTATGTTATAACTTTTCTTAACTCTGTCAAAATTAATACAAAGCATCCTGTGAATTTAGACTCACAAATGATTTTGAGTGGAAAATATTTCTAATTCAACATTTTAAAACGGATACTTTTCTTTCTTGCCATTCTGTTTTGTTTTGGGAATTTCCCTTCCAATTCAAGCACATGATGTTAGATGATACTTTGAAGGTATCTAAACAAACCATGTAAATTCAGCCCATAAATCTAACCAATTTAATAATAACTTCCAGTTATTATGACACCCATTTTTAGTTGTAAAAGGATTCATGACTTTAGTGGCAGAAGGTTTAGAAAATTTGAAGTGCTTTTAGACTTTTGAGTCTTGCTAGAACACTTTCTAGGCTGAAAGCTGCATTTAATTACCTAATGGCCTCTTTTCTTGTATTGATCCATTCGACAGATACTTACTAGGTAGCAACTGTGTATTAGGAACTTAATATGTGGAGGCCACAAAACATATATTGTATCTGACCCAGTCTAAAAGAAGTTGTAGACATTACATGAGAAAATAAATAATAAATTTTAATTTGGCACCAACAGTGCAAGGGGAAAGATCATTAGAGATACTTCCCACATTCCAAATTAATTTCACAACAATAGTAAATTTTGAAGAAATTCTACAATGTAACTGTTTTGTTTTTAAATTGCATCAGATTATGAACATACATAATATTTTTATATATTCTATGTAATATCAAACTGATTTTTCTGTAAAACAAAGCCGTAAGTTTTAAACTCCTTTGGGGAAATACCAAGGAGCACAGTTGAGGGATCATATGGTAAGAATATATTTGGTTCTGTAAGATACCACCAATCTTCCAAAGTGGCTGTACCATTTGCATTTCTAACAGCAATGAATGAAAGTTTCTTTTGCTCCACATCCTTGCCAATATTTGTAGTTTTCAGTGTTCTAGATTTTGGCTATACTAATGGGTGTGTAGTGGTATTTCATTGTTCTTTTAGTTTACATTTCCCTGATGACATATAATAAGGAGTTGTTTTGCTTATGCTTATTTGCCATCTGTATATTTTCTGTATATCTGGAGTGTCTGTTAAGATCTTTAGCCCAATTTGTATTGCTTTTTTTTTCTTTTTGTTGAGTTTTTAGAGTTCTTTGTATACTTTTGATGCTAGTCCCTTAAGAGATAATGTTTTTGCAAATATTTTATTCTAGTCTGTGGCTTATCTTTTTATTCTCATGACAATGTTTTTCATAGAACAGAAAATTTTAACTAAGTTCAAGTTCTAAACACTCATCATCAAACCCAAGTCCTCTAAATTGCCTTCTAGGTTAGGTTCTAGAAGTTTCATAGTTTTGCATTTTACATTTAGGCTTGTGATCCATTTGAGTTAATTTTTTGTGAAAGCTGTAAGGTTTGTTTCGATATTGTTTGTTTTGTATGTAAATGTCCAGTGGTTCCAGCATCAGTTGTCAAAAAACAAACAACTCCCCCCACTCTTTTCTTCATTGTTTTGCTTTTGCTCCTTTATAAAAGATTAGTTGGCTATATTTACATGGATCTATTTTTGGGCTCTGTTCTGTTTCATGGATATATTGGTCAGCTCTTTTACCAATACTACACTGTCCTGATTACTGTAGCTGAATAGTAAAAACTAAGTAAATGAGATATTTCTTGTTAATGTATTAAAAACCTCAGTATTTTTGAGGTATCTTCTTCCCACTGATCCTTGCAATCCTAATCAAAATCCCAGTAATTTATTTTGTAGATATCAACACACTGAATCTAAATTTTATCTGGAGGGGTAAAAGAACCAGAATAGCTAATTTAATACTGAATGAGGAGAACAAAGTTGGAAGACTGACACTGCTTGACTTCGTCTTACTATGTGTTCTTCTTAATATTTCTACAAACAATTTTTACTACTAAGGTACCATGGGTCTGAGCTTCAGGAAGTTAATTTTAAAATCGTTCCTTACAAAGAATCACTAAAACTTGTCGAGATTCATTCAATTATGTGCATTTATTTAGTGATTACATTATGCTAAGCAGTGAAAGATATTCCTGGTATTATTTAAACTGTTTCTAGAGTTTTATAACTGCACAGGCCTAAGAACATTGTAAGTGATACTTATAAGGATATTAGTGAATTCCCTGAGGGTTTTAAGCATTAAATAGTATAGTACAAGAGAGGTTGTATGAGCTACCACTTCAAGTGGATAGCAGAATAAAAGATTCATTATAAAAAATCATACTGGTGGGATGCTTGTCTGGAATTCATATTTATGGAAATAAAAAACAAAGAGAAAATGGGAAGGACACTTTGATGTGAGAAATTATTAGGACTCATTAAGCCTGATGATGAAGAAAAGGAAATAAAATAGGTTAAAATGTTTTGTATACAAGGAGAAAAACAATGAATAGCACAATGAGAAAATACAGTGGAAACCATGAGAAACAGAATTGCCCCACATTTCTCTCACATTTTATTTTATTAAAATATAATTATTTTTGCCAGGCTCGGTGGCTCAGCCTGTAATCCCGCGCTTTGGGAGGCCGAGGTGAGTGGATTGCCTGAGCCCGCGGGTTCGAGACCCACCTGGGCAACTTGGCAAGACCTCATCTCTACAATAAATCAAAAAATTAGCTGGGCATCGTAGCGCGCGCCTGTAATTCCAACTACTTGAAAGGCTGGGGTGGAAGGATCGCCAGAGCCCAGCAGGTCGAGGCTGCAGTGGCCGGGAGCGACCACTGCCCTCCAGTCTGGGTGACAGAGTGAGACTCCAACTCAAAAATAACAACAAAACAAAACGAAACAACAACAACAACAACAACAACAAAATATATATATAATTATTTTTAAGATAAAATTTGAATTTTTTGTTCTGTATCAATTTGTGAGTAAAAATTGTAATAGATTTTTTTAAAAGACGGGAATACTTCTTTTATATACATTCATGCATGCAGGAATGATTTTCAGAAACAATGCATTTTCAGACAAGGCTCAGTGCCAATAAGCGAAAAGACCTAGTGGTTTGAGGGCAGCTGGTTATATTTATCAAGCCTGGAGTTCCTCTTGTGTGGTGGCTCTGCCTGAATTTTCAGTTGTGTGGTTAGCTAGTAATATAAAAAGAGAATACAATGGAAAAGTAAAAAAAAATTCAATTCTATAGCCAACAAATGTTATATTTGTGCCAAAAGATATGGATATATTTATATCATACATTATAAAAGTGTGATATCATTTAAAATAAATAGTGTGAATAAAAGGGAATGACTATTATTGTATCTTGCTGACACATACAATAAACCATTTTTATTAAAAGCAGCTTGTGCTTTTTTAAAAAAATAAGCTACCCATTATTTTTAATCACTAAAAATGAGTCACAGAAAAAAAATTTGTTTTCTGTCTACATATGCATGTCCTACTATAATCATGGAACATAAATTTTTTCACTAATAGTTGATTGCATTCAGTGCTTGCAAAGTAGCTTAGAATAATTACTACAAGTTATGTCAAACAATACTTGAATGTGTTTGAGGTTGGATGCATGTGATGAACAATCATCCTTAAGTATATAAGCAAGAAAGTCAAGAAGTAGATTCTGCAATGCTCATCTTTCTTTTCATCAATACATTTGATTTCATTACATTCATACTCTAATAAGTCAAATTTTAGGCAGAATTGATGACTCATGCCCATTTCTTATCTTCCAACACTTCAAATTTGTGTAGGGGTGTCCCAGACATTCTCTGTTGGTATTAGAACATTTGCAGCCCATCAGTGATTACCTCAGTATTAATATCTGAATGTCTGCAACATTTCTAAAAATCTTTGCCTCTAGGGTAGCAAATATAATTTAGTTTGCACTGCTTAGATACATACACAGGTACTGTAGAAGGCTGAAAAGACAACCTATATAAGGCAGTTGGCTGACTCTGGAAAATCTGTGAAGCATCGAACATCTGTCTCTTCTGCAGTCAACCTGAAGTTAATGGCCCATTTTTTGAAGGTTACAATTTGTATTTCTCCAGTCTTTCCATGCATTTTGTATATATTTAATTCCTAGCATTATAGTCTCTTCCTGTGAAAAAATCAGGGATAATTTCTGTAGTATTACAAATTGAAACTTAAGTCATAATATGATACCATACCAAGCTATTATTTTATATAAAAAGTGTAAGAAATCATTGTAGAGTAAAAAATAGCAAGTTCTTTGATCCCAAGTATGATATATATTTATGAATTAGGATTGAGTTGAAACACCACAAATAATTTCTAACCTATTAAAAATATTTTAATAATCTCGACAAAAAATATAATCAGCTTCTTATACTAGTCATTGATTCTGTGCCATATAGATAAAAGTATCAGTATAATATATAATGAATTCTCAGGCTGGGGGCACACCATGAAGTATTTATTGCAAGTTTTTTTATTTTTAAAATAAAGTAAAACTAAAATATATCTCATCACTAAAGCATTTTATGCTTTCTTAATTTTATCTATGTTTTATTTTTAAAAAATAATTGAAAACAAACAACTGTTATACATCCAGTAATAGTGAAAAGAAGGTTTGGTTCTAACATCTTTGCATTCTTTGGCATTTAAAAAATATAAAAATTGACTATGTCATATCAAAATAAGTTATTTGCATTATTAATAAAAATATAACTAACCTACCTGAAATGGATGTGGAAACTGTGAGAAGAATAGAGAATATTAGATAGAATATATTTATAAAAGGTGCTCCTATTCAAGAAGGCACAAGAATTTAGGGAACATAAAGCAGTTACTAAGTACTTACTCCATGGCATAAGATTAACTGCATATTAAAACTTCTAATCTTATTATATTTTTAAAAAATCACTAAATGACATATCCCCTAAAAGAGAGAAGTTATACCTCATAATCAATGGAAAGGCAGGCCTTCCAGGGACAAAATAACTATTTATTTGCTATTTTAATGGATTTAATTCACATTTTTTTCTTAAATAATTGCTAATGACATGCCACAAGTTTTGATACACAATATTTTCATTATCAATCAACATAAATACTTTCTAATTTCCATCATTTTTGTTCTTTGACCCATGAGATGTTAGGATATTTCTTCATTTTCAAACATATGTGAGTTTTCTGGGAATCTTTTTGTGTTTGTGTTTTATAGTAGAATTGTTTTGCATTACTTACATCTTCTACATGACAGCTCACAGCTTTGTCCTTCTTCAAGAATTGTCCTCAGGTGAAGGGAACTTCTTATCTATATTTGTATGCCCTCTCCAAGGGTAGCTTGCATCTAATTGTTACTGAGGCTAGCTCTTGGTGCAATGAAAATTGACACAAGCAAGTTTTCCCAGACATTACTGGGGCCTTATTGGGGGTTATGCTTCATACAAGAAAGCACAGGAGGAAGAGCTCTCTAGCTGGCTCCCGTAGGACAGTGTCTCCACTTGGGCTTTGTAGTGAGCTGGTTATCTGAGTCATTGTATGAAGAAGTAGAGTTAGGATAGCACAGCTGCAGTTGTCAGTAATGCTTCTACAAATGTTGCATGATCAAAAAACGGTGCATAAGTTTCTCCCTGGGCAAGGATTTTAGTAGTAATGTGAGAGGCAAAGGGTTGTAATCGATCATTCACCTAGTCTTGAGGGTAAGTGAGTTCAGGGTACGACTAACTTGGGTAAGACTTGTGGCAAAATGTTGTGAACTATTGCTTATCTTAATTTCTCTACTTGGCTAAGAAGAGTGTTGCAGAATCTTGTGGTTAGCAGGTATGAAAAAATATTTTAGTGGGAGTGGGATCGAATCCTGTCTCTTCTCTGTCTTAAAATGACAAGTTGATGCCCACAAATGCAAAATTGCTACATTTTCTTAGGATTATGGATTAAATTGTATCTCCTGCCCCCAACGAATATATATTGAGATTCTAACTTTCAGTACCAAATGTGACCTTATTTGGAAATAGGATCATTGCAGATGCTATTAGTTAAGTTGAGGTCATACTGTGGGATAGGGTGGTTCACTAATCCAATTTGATTGATATTCTTAAGAGAAGTTTGGAGATAGATACACAAATGTGCCCACAGGGAGAAGGCCATGTGAAGATGAAGCCAGATTCAGGTGGTGCATCCATAAGACAAGAAACTCACCCAATTGTTGGCAAACAACCAGAACTAGAAGACAGAAAGATTTTTCCCCAGAGCCTCAGAAGGACTCATTCCTGCCAACACCTTAATCTTGGACTTGGAGCCTGAAGAATAGTGAGACAATAAATAACTTTTATATAAGTCATTCAACTTGTGATACTTTGTTATGGAAGTTCTAGGAAACTAATATACTGAGAATATTGATATTTTTACAATTTTATAGTATTTATCTCTATTTCTAATATGGCTTTTTTACCTAAAGTCTATTTTCTATGTTATTAGATTAGCTATACAACTTTTCCTTCTTATTGGTACATGATTGTAAATGTTATTGACATATGACTTTATCCTTCAAGTTAAAATAAGAAATCTTGGACAATTTAGCTCTATTCATTTTCATCTCGACTTAAATGTTATTGTTCTATACTACTTTACCTCTATGTTTTAAACATTGTTAATACTTTTACATGGCCAATATTCTTTAAAGTTTACCTTATATTTACACTTTATTATTAATTCCTTCTTGTATCCCAGGCATTCTTTCATGAACTACTTTCCTTTTACCCAAAGACATTCTTTAGAATTTATTTTAGCAGGTTCTCTTGATGACAAAAGTTCTGTCTTTGTGTAAAAAAAAAAAAACCCTTTATTTTTCCTCCTCTCTTGAGAGATAATTTTATTGAATGTAAAATTCTAGATTGGTGGTTACTTTTACAGGATATCATAAATATTATTTTACTGAACTATTGTTTCCTCTCCTCCTCCTCCCTCCACCCTCTCTCTTGTGGGAAAATCAAATATCACATTAATTACCACTCATATAAAGGGAAGGTATATTTTTCCTCAGAGTGCTCTAGAGGTTTTCTTTTTACGTTTTCCTTTCTAAAATTTTTCCATGAAAAGTTTGGTTTTGATTTCTTCATATATCTAGGTTGAGATTTGTTGAACTCGAAATTGTTGAATGTTGTCTTTCATCAATACTCAGCCATTATATTTTCAAATATTTCCTCTAAACCATTAACCTGCTTTCTTCATTTGGAACCTCAATTAAGCATATGCTAAACCTTTTTATTATATTTATTTTGCCTAACATGTTTGCTGCATTTTCTATTCTTCCTTATGCTGAATTCTGGATTATTTCCATTTACTTTCTGAGTCAGCAATTTAATAATTTAACTTTCATATCTATGTTTTTAACTGGCCATTGAGTTTTTACTGTTGCTTATCATCATCATCATCATCATCATCATCATTATTTTAATCTTAGAAGTAACACTTCATACTTCTTAAAGTTTGCTGTGCATGTTTTGAGCTTCTATTTCCTGTTGATATTTTAAAATGTATCCAATATTTCTATAAGCATATTCAATGAAATTATTTTATAGTCTTTTCTGATAAATTTCTACATAAACTCTTTGCTGGTCTCTTTATGTTGTCTGTGGTTTCTACTTGTTATAACTTATTCTCTATTTCTTTGTGGTTCTGAATATCTTCACCAGTCATTGACATACAAGATTAGCATTAGAATTAATTTGACACCTAAGATGAAAGTACCTTTCTCAAAAGAGGATTTGTGCTGCCTGTCTCCTGAACAACTTCAAAATATGGAAGTCCTAGGAATTCCAGGTTATGTGAGAACTGTTCCATTTCTCATTCATCTTGATCCTCAACTTGTAGGATTTTGGAAACAGCTTTCATGGAAGGACCTCCTGCTTTATCCTTACCATTTATGGACACTTATTTTTGATATCATGACCCCTTTCACTTTATGAAGTTATAAAAAACAAAAATTCAAGTTTTACAGATCAGCATTAGGTTAGGGGAAAAGTGACTTTTTGCCTCACTTATATCTCTAGATTCCCATTTCTACCTCAGGATTAATTTGGTGCCTTTTAAAAACTCTCTTATCAGCATTTAGAGGCTTTTAAGTGTTAAAAAAAATCATCCACACTTTTGCTTTTAGCATGATTACTGACTCATTACAAGATATGAAAATCCCCCTGTTCTTTTTATTATACATTTTAATTCTCTGGGGCAGGAACTATGGAAATTTTTGCAATCAGAATAACACCCATCATGTAAGAATTATGGATGCATGTATGTGTTTTATAATAGACATCTATAGTTAGTTGACTTTCCATTTGATGACTGAATCTACAGTGGAAAAAATCCTTTATCTATATAATTTATATTTGTCTCTTGTATAATACTTTGCAGTAAGTAATGTAATTATTTACTTCCATGATATACAAGGCACTATAACTCTTAGGTGGGACCTATGTCTTATCCTTGTATATAGTACAGCATAATGGTTATGAGAACAACATTGGAGCCAGCACCCTTGAATTCCAAATCTTCCACTGGCTACTATGTGACTGCTACAACTCTCTGAGCCTCAGTGTTCTCCTTTATAAAATGAGGATACTATTTACCTTATGAACGATTTGTAGATTATAATTTAGAAAACTTATAGTAGTGTCACTGACTTTTACTATGTTCTTAAACTATGACACAAATTCCAACATATTTACTAGTTGTTTAACTTTAAAGATGAAATGCATTGCTTCTCATGATAGCCTTTGGGGAGAGTTATAATTTGCAGGGATACATTTCCATTACATAGAATGTGCATATGAGGTAAGTGAAGCAATGGAAAGTCTCCTGTCCCATAATAAATATTAATCATTATTATTTTAAATATCTGCCCCAATAACAAGCACTGTACTTTTGACAAAGTGTTCAATAAGTATTTGATTAATGATATATCAGCCACGGTTATCACAAGACTGCCAAGTAATTGCACAGTGGAAACCCATATGCACTTTTTGTGTAATAGAAAATTATCTCTGCAAATTATAACAGTCCCCAAAGTCTGTTATGAGAAGCAATGCATTTCATCTTTAAAGTTAAATAACTAGTAAACAAGTTGGAATTTGCGTCACAGTTTAAGAACATAGCAAAAGTTAGTGACACTGCAGTAAGTTTTCTTTAAATTACTTATATATAGAATGCCATATTTTTATATTCTATTTAAAAAACTCATTAAAATGTGTCTCCCCCTTTTGTGTACTATGACAAGATTCACACAATGCCAGGAAATCTGTTATATTTAGTATTGTACAGAAGGTATGACTTCACACAGCTAAAGTCCACATCAGATAAGTAAAATTAATTTCAGGCAGCATCATTGAAAAACTTTTAAGTAGTTACTTTATAATTTACTTAACATAGTACAGATATGTCTCAGGGGAACAAAGAGAAGTCCTTTATCAGCAAAATTTGTTCATACTCACTGCAGTCATTTGTCCCATCCTAAGTTCAAGCTATTCTCTTGTTAAGCCATTTTTGGGTAAAAATGAAAGTTTAAATAAAAGTAAATACAAAAATAACTATCATTTATGAACAGGCATCTGGGGGAAATCTCATCAATTTTATATTTTGGCAGAGAAGCAAAATAAGAAGAAAACAAAGAAAATTATTTTAGCACATTTTATTTCTATTATATAAAAAAATTCTAAACCAATAACTCATTTTAAGTGTGCCAAAATAAAATTTTGATTGTAGTTTTTAATCCCATTGAATATTACCTTCCTAAGAAAGGAATATATACATTACTTTCTTAATCATATTTTAATATGGAGCTTTTTTGTTCCAATGTAATCTTTTTTTAACACTAATTAGGAAACCTAGATATAAAGGTTCACTATTGTTTGTTTGAAACAGACATTCACTTTTGTGGTGGTTATATTCTCCTTCTCATTTTTCTGAAGTTTTTTAAAGGTTTTGTCATCCGATCTGATGAGTATGCAGTTTGTTTTATTTGACTTGCTTCTATTAAACACTTTGTTAACAGATAACCTAATTCAAATCTTCATTGGGTTGATTTCTGGATGAATTATCTTTTGTTATGGTAGATAATCCTAATACTCAGATAAATTTAATTTAATATATATTCATAAGGAATAATGTTTTGTGTCATTTAATTGGGAGCTGTTTTAAATATTTTAGTATCAAAAGGTGAATAATCTTAGAGAATTCATATGAACATTTAAAAATTGTATCTGTATTCATGTTATCTGGAGTTTTGGGCAGTATCTTAGAAAAGTGATTTTCAATCCATCAGATCCACTATATATGAATAGAAGCAGAATATTTTTTATTTTTTCAGTAACAATTGTGAGCATCTAAAAACAACTATTAAGTAGTTTTTAAGCAAATTATAACTAATCATAGTTTGCGATTTTATTTTTGTTAGGATTTTAAATAAAATGGGTATTATTAACAACTGTGAAAAGTCTAAGGTTTTGCCCTGTTTGCAAGCTAGAAAGTGTGTGAAAAAGTAAGCTAAAAGGTAAGTTTTATGAGTGCTGGAAGAAGACATGAGACTCCTGGGTCAGAGACACAGAATGGTGTTATTCATGGCATGGCAGGCAGTATGAGCCGCATGTTTTCATTATTCTTCCTCATTCTTAAAAAATCCCATAAGAACCATGTGGAGGAACTGAGGTAGGTATATACACCTAGTGTGTTTATACCACAGCTGAGGGACCTTGAGTTTAGAAAACTGCAATCTATTAAGAGCTTCTAGAAAACCTGCCCCAGCTATACCTTTGAGGGAGACATTATCTTTGTTATTTTATACAGCAAACAAATGTACTTTCTTCCTCAGGAAGAAACACTGTATTTATCTTCCATATTGTTCACTATTTAAAAAAAAATCCTTGTAAAACTGTCAGCTCTATGACTCAGAAGCAGCTTAAAAGATGCTGAGAGAATGGGTAGAAATACCTAGCACAAACAATCTCCCAACAGTTGTGTCATCATTTTTTTTCCTAATGTATTCTAAATTTTTCCCATGGTATGTAATCAACCCTTTTCTTATGTTATGCCCTATTTGTACATTTGGAATATAAGCTTTATTCCTTTCTATTTTCTTAATGAAATTCAGTTTAATTTTGTTTGTTTGCTCAAGGTCTTTCATGTTAAACCTCATAATATTTCCTAGACTCAAGACAAATATCCCATAACTCTTCTACATGTGCTCTGTCCTCTAGCCAATTAGCTCTATTGTCTCTAGACAATAAAGGCCACAGTTACTTTTTAAATTTTATATATATTTAATGTTTCTGTATCTTTATTTGGCCCTCTTTACTAGCCCTAGTCAGAGAATTAATGGTTAGAAAAGATGTCAAAGAAAGGAAATGAACCAAAATAGTACAATCACAAGTTGTAGAGAACAGATAGATTGAGTGGCATAAAAAGGGATTAAAGGAAAACACATAGCCTTTACAAACAGGTTGGGAGAAAATAAACAGTTGAACTCACAGAAACAAGAATTCTCAAAATCCTGAGCTTCCTGGACTATACAAAAAAAAAAGAACTAAAGTAATAACAAGAAAGAAAGTCTGAGACCATCTAAGTAACAATTATTAGAGTTTTAAAAGAAATTATTCCCAGGAGCAATTATGAAAACAGTAACTTGAAATTGGGCACAAAGCCATGAGTCTGGAAGCAAGAGTCTCTTAGGTCATTACAAGAATTCACTATCAAGTTTAAAGGATTGCTACTGTATTAGTTACAAGTCAGGAAAATGAAAAAGTAGTATTTTTGTCTTAAAAGGGAAAAAAATGAGTGCCTGTTTATGGCTGTCTACATATAGATATTAGTTCCAAGCAATTTAATTCAGCAAATGTTAATCCAAATCAAAAGAATATGGTTATATTGTGATCAAAATATACCAGTTTGGAATACTTTCAGCCACAGTACATTTTTTGAATAACTATAACATCAAAAAATTAAAGTAGAGAGAATGAAACTTAACATTTCAGTCAACTTATCTTGGAAAATATCTTAAATGTGTTAAATCTCTAACTTTATTAATTTTAGTAACAAAGATAAATAAGATGTGATGACAAGGATGTAAAAACACCCAGAGCATGAAGCAATGCATTCACTAAAGATTGGCCAATGTGTTAATTTTAATGATGATCTTCGTTAGACGTTTGGAAAAGAAAATTACAATTAATTGCAATGTAGATGTAATGAAAATTTAGGGCATGTTTCAAGAAGCAGTCAGAATAAAATAGGATCATATCTCATTAGGTTTTATGTATCTAGACTCTAGAGCCTAAACACATACTGTCAATAAATAAGTGATCAGTAACACCTGGATGAATGTTGACTGAATATATAGAACTCAGACATAATATGTGCATGACATTTGTTTGGTATTTATACATTGAGTGTGTTATCTTCATGGAATAAATTCATTCATGGTTGGTGGTAAGTAATATTGTTTATCTGCATCCATCTTTTTCTTGCAATTCACCAGAAAGAGGTTTTATAACAACTTGCAAAGAAGCAAAGAGAGAGTCAATAGTAACAAAAATTTCCAGTTTAAGCTTTCCAGTATACAACTTAATATAATACCCACCCCACCCAGTGATGTTACATATATAATTACCTAAGGCTATATGTCACTTGCAAACCAGAAGTAACATTCAGAATTTTTCACAGCTTTTGCCTCACTCAATTCATTAATGCATATATATTTTAAAATAACCTATTTGTTATCAAGTTTGCAAAACATGACCTGATTTTGATTAAGAAGATGAAGCATTGTTAAGTCTTCAAAATAAATTCCTCTTTGTAGAAACATTGAATTAGAGATTTTTAATAAATTGGGATATTGAATTCCTTTGATGACAGAGCAAACATCGCACAAAAAAATTTACATTTTACTGGAGTCTTATTCTTTGCAGACCTTCCAATAGTTCTGTTTTAACAGATGTACCACAGATGTGGGAACATCTGGCAGGTCAACATAATTCTGCCATGACCATACTCAGGTTAGGATTGTGCATTTTTTGACATCTAATTATTAAGCAAAGACCCTTCCCTGGAGGAAGTTAATACACTACCTCAAATGACATATTTCTATTGCTTCTCCTTTCTTTGTAAAAAGTAGTTTCACATGTGCTCACTGGAAATATTTTGGTGCCCATGGTTACTTTTTGTTTGTTTTAAAGATGGCTATATGATTTTCAATGGCCTTTAATCACCTACTCAAGTATAAGAAACAGGTTGAATTAAAATCAATAGATTGATTTCAGTCATTTTTGGTTTTTTTATTCTCTAAAGAATTTTGCAGGTTCATTCAAATTACAAGAAAATTGTTTCAATTATACACATTAAATATACCAATCCATCAAGTTCATGGGTCTTATTTCTTTACTTAGGTTTCACATGTCTCAGAGATAAAGGAAACTTCTTTCAACATTATATATAACCCTAGCAGAGCCTTCATTTGGCTTCTTTCTGTTACTAGCATAAATATACAGGACAAGGTATACATATAATGTATACAGCAAGCGAGCATATTTATATGTTTGCAATTTTAGTTATTTTTTGGTAAAGACAAAGATAGGCTATTGGAAAATTTAAAGATTATAGATTTTGAAATTTTATTTTTGCTGTGTATATTCATAAACCTAACAATAAAAATGTACAATTTTTACTTTAAATTATCTCTCCATTTATTTTAAGCCAAGAGACATTTATTAGACAACATATTTTACAAAACTCAGAGTCTGAATATCTATAACATTTACACAAATCAGAGCAAATTAATAAGATTTACAGCATTTTACAGAATGTTAGGAAACCCCAAGGGAAAAAGCAGATTGTAACATTTAACTCAGTATTGGGAATCTGGGTGATATGTGGTGACGAGAGACTTCTCACTCCTAAAGAGACTGAGGCTGTGTGACCCCAGGGATCAGTGTGCACTGTGGGAAGCTGTAAAACCCATCTAATATTTATCAAGATGTGCGCTGTAATGAAAACAGTCTGAAATCACATACCACACAAACAACCTCAGCCTGGATAGGATTGCAAAACAAGGAAGCCTAATGATAAGCTAGGTTCTTAGGTTATGTTGCTCAGCCCCATTTCTTTAGGTTCATCGGCTGTTTGTTTATTTTTCTAGCCGCTTTAACATTTCTTAGTAAAGTGGATTTATTTTCAAATGCATCATGAAATACCCAAATTTCCTGGTTCCTCTTTGTTTGCTTACTTCTTCTCCTTCAAAATATGCATTTTTTTTCCTGAAAAGTCAACTTTTATTTTGTGTTTAAAATAATCCACACATCCGTATTTTAATCAGGTTATAGTAATCCTAAATATTAACTCTGGCTCAGAAATTCATGGCCACTTCCCCTACTCCTACTTGGGATCAACAAACATAAACTGTGGGTTTACGCAGTATCAGCACAGGACAAAAACACCATGAGGGAGGGTTCAAAATTCTGAATATTCTAATCTCCTAAAATTTTCCATTGCATATATTCAATTAAAACAATTTTTTTTTAATTAAACCAGAAGATTGTTACAATGTTGCACTAAAGAGATCCAGAAGCTCTCACAAAAAGGACTGCATGGCAATCAGCCCACAATGGGCTTCTAATTCCTTCACCATAGAAGCTAAGTCTACTTCCAAGTTTCCAACCAGGATGTTTGTAATGTGCTTCTTCCTTTGACAGCTGTTAAATGCCATCATGCCTGCAAGAGCATATGCTGGGAGTACTCCAGATGTCTCAACACAGTGGTAGGTCCATTCCTAATAACAGACAAAGGGAGAGAAAGGCTGACACAATATCTATAGGAACTCCTTAATCTCTAATGTATTGTTGATGTTTATGGCTCTAGGTGGGGAATCTGGCTGCTTACCCAATGTATTTCTTCACCTCTGGGTTTGAGTACCAGATTATGTTTAAATTCTTCTATTCCCTTTACTTCTCTGTCTTCATGTCTCTGTTTCAAGGTTTAGTGAGCCTCTGTCTCCTACTCTGTTTCTCTTTACTTCCACAAATATTTATTGAACATTTTTGCTCCAGGGGCATTTAACTCATTCCTGTCTATTTCTGGCAAATAAGAGAAATTCCATCTTTGGGGCCTGTCTATATGCCAAAAAATGCTCTGGACGGATTTCATCCAAAATGATCATGTGTAAAAAAATATGATTAAACCATATGGAAAGATGTCTTATTGAAATACTGAAGCAATTTACTTCCTAAAGAGTCATTTTCCATTGAACCTATTTGATTTTGACTGTAACCTCCACATGCAGAAATGTTCCTTTGGTCATTCTTTCCTCAAAAGTTTTAAGAGAAGAGTGATGAGAGGACTATTTTAGCCCAATTGTTAAATACAAAAAGAGTCATGGAAAGGTAGATCATTAGTAAAATATACTGTAGAAAACATCATAAACTGTGATATCGAGCTGGTCACAAACTTTTTTGAGGATGTGGGGGGGGATGGCCGTCTCTCTCTTTTGTAAAGGAAAGGAGATAATATTCCAGTCTTAATATTTACTAATCTATGGTACAATTTTTTTTTAAACCCTCTGAATTCTACAGCTTTCATGAGAATGTCCACCTTGATAACCTGATGATACATTTCAGTTTCTTTAAAGTCGTTCTTATTGTTCTCACAAATTCCCTCCCCTTCAACCATACTGAAAAATGAAAGAGAAGAGATAAAATATGATAATAAAAAGATAATTTCTGGCTTCTCATTCTCCCTTCTAGATTAAAAATAATGAACAAATGAGTATATATTTTTATGACTTTTTGTAGCTGCAATATTATCGGAATTATTGAGGGCAGAAAAGCAACTAAATGGAATTAAGCAAATTGTGCTTTGATTTTGGTAACCTAGTCCAACAAAACCTCTAATAGACTAAAAGTAAAATCAATGACAATCGATCCTACTAATTTATATTTATTTTGTTTAATATTAACATGCAAATTAGTGAATGGGTAGCATCATTTAGTTAATGAAAACTATTTCATTTTAAGTTTGGAAGAAGAATGTACTCTTCCCTGGTATGCTCATTTGTGTAATACTAATCCAAGATTTTTCAATGACAGTGGCTCTGTAATGACCTCCCAGCCACCATTTAATCATTAAGAATGGTTTGTTCATTTGTACTTTAAGCAAATTAACAATACTATGCTTTACTTTCTAAAAGTTTTTTTCTATCACTTATTTTGACAATAGTATTGGTTTTATGAATAATATCTCTGCCCTTAGTTAACCAAATAATAAAATTTAAACCATCAGGCTATGGTATTTAAGGTAAATGTTCAATTAAAAGAAAAATGAGCCTTATTATGTGAAGACTTTTAAGATAAGAGTTTGACTCTTTTACCCAATATTAGAGCAGTGTTTCATATCAGAATTTCAGGACTACCATTTAAAAAAATGGTACCCGGACCAACCCTAGAATTACTATTCAGAATATAGCAAGAAACTGAATTTCAGCAAACTTACCAAATGGTTTTTAGATACACATCCTGAAAATCACTCTTCAGCAAGCAACCAGTGATCTAACTGGTCTACCCTTTTTTGGGTCCAAGATAGGAATGACCAAATTGCCTGAAGGTATCCAGTGGATCTCATGATGAAAGCTTCTGACTTCCACACCATTGTTAGCTATCTTTGCCTTTCTTCCTCTTCAAATAAAAAGAAAAAAATTCAAAGAAGTTAATGAACTCTCCCCAGCCTGCTCTTCTCTCTGCTGTAGTAATAATCTTAGATACTACTCCCTGAATATTCAGCAACAGTTATATCAAATGGTAAATGCACTAATGACAGCCTCAATACTGCCAGCTAGCATGAGGATTTATAAAGGAAAATTCTAATTCTTCGTCAGTGAAAAGAAGCTTCCAGTCTCCCACAGCTGGCATAAAATTATAGATCTTGTTTTCTACCACCGTAACTTTTTAAAGTTTTATATAGTTTAGTGAAATATAAGAGATACACTCTAATAATGTGGATTCTTAATAATTAAGATATATCAATTGAATATCATAAAATAAGCTTTAGACTTCATTTAAATGCAAAGTCTGAGATCTTGATTTTCAAATAAAAGTGACTTACAGCTTGTATTTCTTATATATTTCCTAGTGAAATACTTATTAATTTAATCTAATTAGGTCTTGAGAGAACACTAAAGTCAAAGATAAACAACTGATATTAATTTAAAGTTGAATTTGTTTTGCGGTTACTAAGTGAATATTCCTTGAAGACTGCATTAGTCAATCATAATACTGCATTAAAATTTTAGGTCTTTCAATTCTGGCATTTGACAATTTTTGAGTAAAGTTTATGTTTTCTCATTATTCTTGTTTGTGATGTATGACAAGATTGAATTTAATGTTTTACATATTTTAGTTTGAAAAGCAAATTGAATTATATGAGATATCTGTCTGTCTGTGTGTCTTTACTGTGTAATGCTGTGTAGTGTTGCTTATCCTGTGGTTTGTTTTTTATTTTCTTACTCAGTAAGGAGCACAACCTTTTACCGGCTTTCTGCCCCATTTTCTTCTCTACTTTCTAGGAACAAAAATTCTAACATGGGTTAAAAAGAGGATGAAATATTGAGACCTAGAATGGGATCAGGGCTCAAACAAAGGTGCAGAACTACTGGGAAGAGAGAGAGGTTAAAGTCATTTTCCATATGGATGTTTTTATTGGATCTTCTTGAATCCTCTCTTTCAAATGGATTCTTCTTTTCTCTCCTTTAGGTCCTGAGCTGCTGTGGATATAACATATATATATATATATATACGGCAGTATATATCTATATATCAGGGGGTGCCAAAAAATGTATACATTTTAAGAGATGTTATCTCTGTATTACTTTTCGAAGTGGAAATGAATTATGGTAGCAATGTGTAGTATGATATTTGCTTAAAAGATGGCATTAATCAAATGAACTCTAGCATCACCATGCGACAGGTTGGATATTCAAAGAAAATGGCTGAAGCACAGTTGTTCAAGGAGTACAAGACCATTTTGAAATGGTATTTGGAATTCAAGAATGTTATGGAAATAAAAATGACAATGGAGTTGTGAATATGCAACAGAACTGCAAGCATTCATGATACGTTTGAGAGCATGGTACTGTGTGTGATGTGCACAAAGGAAGCTCTGGAAGGCTTGGCACAGCAGCAAGTCCTTTAGTAGTTCACCATAATCAGAAGTGCGTGGACGCTGATGGTAACCACTTTGAGCATCTCTTGTAATTACAGAAGTCAAATGGGACATGTATTCATCGATTATTATTGGTATATATCATGTATTACAATTTATACAGTTTTTTCCTTTCTTAAAATATATTTATTTTTTTTGGTACCCTCTAAAATGCCTTATTGAATGTTTCCATTTCATATTAGTTAGTTTTTTGTTTGTTTGTTTTTACAAAACTTTGAAATTGGGTTTATTATCTATACCAATTAAATTCTAAAATTTATATTTAATAATCCAAAATGAGTTGTATTGTTGCTGTAATTTTGCATGTCTTGTTTATACCCCTCAACAAAATAAGATCACAGTTCATTGAAAGATGGGGCTTCAGTGTAGGAGGCAACAGTAGGTATAATAGTTGGAGATTTCTCTTAAACATTAGAATACCTGATCAGACTGAAGGAACAGAAATCTAAATTAGAATATAGGACCTAAAAAAGACTTGGGAGATTATCTAGTTTAACATCTTTACATTATAAATAAGTAGGTAATTTTCCCTAAATCTAGATCAGATCATTGCCTTCTGCAGAGAATTTTCATTTAGAATGCTAGAATTCATTGAGGAGAATAGATGGCTTGGTGTAGCATTAGCATTTCATCTGTTACCTTAACAAGTTGCTTACCTAAACACTGTTTCTTCATTTCTAAAGTAGGAATAATAATAAGATTTACTTTGTAAATTTGGCTTCAAGATTATTTAATATAAGATGTATAAAGTATTAAAAAGTGCAGTACAAGGTAAAACTCAATATGTACTCTTATAATTATTAATTTTATTAGAGTGTGTGTGTTAATTGTACTTTAAAATAATTGTTTTTAATTTAATTTAAATTTAGTTGACATATTAATGTCAAGCAATAATATAATGTTTATAAATTCCAATGTTATTGTAGTTTAATTCATAAAATCCTATAGAGCTTACACTGGCAGAAAACCTAGGGTAGGCATGCACAACAATGAAGAGATAGAAAGTTACTTTCATTCTGTTTATTTTAAGGAAAAATATTTACTTAAATGTCATATTTTAAAAATATGTATTTATTTTAAATGGGAAGTTTTCTTTATATAGTTGATCCTAACACATTTAGAATCATTGTCAAGCTTCATTGGTCACTACAAGACATCCTCTTTGCAATGAATTATTCATAAATATATTTTAATGATGTATTTGCAGATTTTCAATGTACTTTCAAGTCTTGGAGTGTCTTTGTAAATCACTTAGTATTATGCTAAAAATTATATCCAAGCTCTTTTTCAAATTCTAAACAAACAAGAAAATCACTGTTTTCCAAATCTGTGCTCTTATCCCACTTCTATATTAAAAACTGATAGTGATAGTATTCTAAATGTAGTTTAATACATATTCTTCATTGTCTGTTGATGATTATCTAAAATTTTTATCTTTAAAGTACATTTACTTTGTTGTTAAATCATTTTTGAGTAAAAATAATTGAGTTATTTTGCTCCTAACAGCATCTTAAAGTTGTCTGTAATAAATACATTTCCTAAAATAGCTAATCTGTCACTATATTTTAGATAATTTCATTTTTAACAATTTGGGGGAAGATTTAATACCATATTAGTGAGATTAAATATCACTTTCAATTCAATTTCTCTCATTCATTCAGCCGCATACAGATCAAAAAACTCCTGTTCATGCTGCTTTCTGCTATGTCCACCTATTTGGAGTTCATGCTACGGAATACAATGAAATGAATATGTCACTAGTATGTTAAATGCTCTATTGAACGTTAACTAATTTATGCTAATTTACATTTTGGTGGATTTCATAAGATATATTTCTTTAGAAATTATATTTTACTAATGTTCAAATTATTCAAAAGCCAATGATTTTTGTCAATTCAATAAAGATTCATCTTCTTATCACATAATTTCCTCTACATAGTATCCATAAGGAAATGAAAAATCCTGACACAAAAGGTTTTCATATGAATGCTTTTGGTAAACAAAGAAACATTTTGAGTCTACTAAATTGCTGCACAGTAAAAAACATATATAGAATAAATTGCAATTTACATTAAAATTATAATGTAAGGGTCATAAATTCAGGCAAGTTTTGCAAAGATAGACTAAGGGACTCATCATCTAATACTTGGAGATTGAAAAGTATTCTCACTTTTGTTCAGATAATTATTGTAAAACTAACCCTCTATGGCCAAAGGTTCGCTGAAGAAGGGTTGCGGTATTTCAAAAGAGGGCTCAGTGAAAAATGAAAACAAATCAGGGTATTTACAATTCATGATATGACTGTCTAGCCAGTGTATACATGCAAACTACACACACACACACACACACACACACACACACACACACACACACACGCATACACACAAACATACACAAATACAAACTCTTCCATAAAAGTTCCATAAAAGTCCCAGAAAATTATTGCCTGACATGATACTATGTACATTACTTCTCCAAGAAGAGACAATTCAAGCTCAGTTCAAGATTGAATATCTGTGGACCAGTGATCTAATAGCTCAAAAATTCTGACATTCATTTTGTGTTGACTGTAAAATCTTAGGCAGTTCCAGATCCAGTTTCATATGAATACTGCAACTGGTAAGGTAAAACATAACGTGAAAACATTAAGCATATAATAAGAAAACCTGAATATATGCATCAAGATTTTATATAAGAAAGAGCGGCATTGCTCACTAACTCAGAGCCTTCATATATCCTGCTAATTGTGTAAGGAATATGATAGAACAATACTGAGATGCTAAATGCATCAACCGTGAGATAAACTTGTAGATTAGCCAGTATTAAATTCTGTGTTCACTGCTCATATTATATTTGTTCAGTCCCCTCAGTGATAATTCCCCTGTGGTTTGTCCTACCAACTTAACTACATGTTTCCCATTGTATGGGTGCTTCCGCATTAAGATTGAACAATGCCATGTTCTGTTCTGCAGGCATGATATTATTTTAAAAATACAACGTCTTTAAAGTCTAAGCGGGATGCCTCCTAATTTCCTTTTGTGGGGATGATTTTGCTAGTAAGTAAGAACCTACCTCTTTTAGTTAGGGGTCACTCTTGTACTTCATGTCAGCTCTTCTCTAATAACCTTTGTCTCAAAGCAAAAATGAAAAATAATGAGATGTGAAATTTATTCAGCCTATCAGGCTTTTTCAACAATATGCCCACAATCTTCTTCCCTTTCAGGTTGTAGTCATAACAAAAAACATTTTAAAGTGAGGATTCATTCATCTGGTTCATATAAGATTTTCTCTATATTCCTTTCCCTATTTTCAGAATCCTACCAAGTTCTGTTTTTCTAATTAACTTTAGAACATGGTAAGGAATCTGCCTTGCACATAAGTTAAGGTGCAGAACTCATAAGTCTCATATAACTCGCTTTGATTACAAATGTCTCTTTAAAAGTTTGTATGCTACCTCTCTGCTTTTAAGCATGCCAGCTTAGATTGGGGTTTGGTTCTCTCATGAATCATCTCAAAGAAGGCCGCTAGAAGTTTGTTTCAGCTCTCTTCTGTCTGGTTTTCATGAAGTATGGGGTTCCCTCAACACTTCTGCACCATCACCACCCTTCAAAGATAAGTAGAATGACCAACTATGATGGATTTATTTTTTTCTCTTTACGTGGAATTAATCCACCTAATGTTTTAAGCCTTAGGTAGATTGATCTTTCCCTTGTTCCATGTCCACATCAACCAGTGGAGGGCAAAGGCTAGTTAGCATGCCTACAAACTCAAGCTCTTTTTCAGGTAGGTAATTCCAAGGTCAATACTGAGGCAAAAACAATAAGTCTGATTTGGCTATTAACATCTTGCTGTATCCCATTACCCAGTTTTCATAAGAAGCAATGGTAATATTTTTATTTTCTGTGTGATGACTCTCTATATTTTCTTACTGAATTCACAACTCATGCAGAAAAAAAGAGATAGCATTCTTTGAACTCCTTCAAATACTAAAATATGAAGAACATCTTTTAAAAATATTTACTGAGGATTTGGGGATATTAATCTCGCCAACATTATACATTGTATTTTCTTTACTCAGAAAATATCCGTCAATATAAGTAAAAAATGTATAAAAATCACATGTGCTATTGAAAGTAGGAGAAAAATGTTTTCCTTATTTCCGAAGACTTCTCACATATTGTGTTGAAGTAGAAAAGCAAAACAAAAGTTCTACAATACTTGAGATAATTTCAAATTCATTTTGCTCTGAATGGCTGTATATATATTGCCTTCTATTTCTACCCAATTCTTCTTTCATTTTCAAGGCACTGAGTGGTAGAAGAGTTGATGGAAGTAAGCAAGGTAGAAGAATGGAAATAGAAAATGATAACATTGTAACCATGCCCATTTTCATGCCACAAGTAATTGTTTAACTTCATTTTTACCTTCTCTTTGAGTTCTATTTTAGCATGTGAGACTATTTTATGAATGAGAATAGTTATTTCCCTTTCACTATAATGATTATAACACTTGATTCATGTGTCACTTCCAGCTATAATCATAACTGCAAAGAAAATTGGAGAACAGATAATTATTTGAATAATCTAAAATTATATTTTATGTTAAATTTCAGATAATTGAAAAAAAAACATTTTGAACTTCAGTTACTTCAAAAACTACCTCCTCATTGGAATTTTTCATATGATCTTTGAATTTGACAGACTTCATATATATTTTCTTTTTTGAATGTCCTTATATTTTATAAATTTTTTTGTCTTCTATGCTTTCAAATTTAAAGTGAGTATATAAAAATACATCTATCTGTTGTAAGAAACTTTAGGTTTACTTTTTCTTTTCTAAAACTTTCTACAGTCAGTTTTACTCACTATTCTGACATTGTTTCCAAAGTTTCTCCTTTTCAAGTATCTCATATTTACCAGGATGAGGCAGGAGACTAAACAAAGAAAATTACCCATAGAGGAGTTTACACATACACACACACACACACACACACACACACACACACACACACACACACGAAACTAAAGCCCAAAGGGAAAATAGGGCTTTGATCAAGATTCAGTCTCTATGAATAAGTCAACAAAGGTAAGAAATCCAAAAGAGCAAGAATATTTGTTTTATTGCCATTTTAAAAAACCTCATTTAAATTACTCTTTACCATGAAATGAATGAAGGAGAATGACATTGAAATAAACCTTCCAACAGAAAGATGGTTTGGGGAAATATCTTTCCTTGAGAGCAAGAGGACACAATTTTGTAGGAAGGTAATTACTCTCATTTTAGCATCTGGATCTGACACCAGCTTTCCTCCATTGACTAAGTAGTGATGGTAACAGCAGTAGACAATATTGAAGATGACTTTGCTCCAAAAGACTCTTTCCTTTGAATGCATGGCACAGAGGCAACAAATTATCTGCATCTCACACAAGACTACTGTTACTACTGGTGGCTGCACACAATGCAACCAAAGTTCTCAAGGAAATCCATCTCTGCCTTGGTGGAACATGTAAAATTCTGAGGGTAGCTACCGAGACATGGCCACATATTAGTATCACGCATTATTGTCTAACTCTTTACTTAGTGAAAACAGTCTAGACCATTGTTTGAACAATAAGAAACGAAACATATTCTTAGCAACAGTTCAGTTTTTGTTTGTTTAATTTTTCTTAATAAAATTTAAATGGCTGGTCTCAAACTTGTGGGCTCAGGCAATCCACTTGTCTTGGCCTCCCAAAGTGCTGGGATTACAGGCTACTTGGAAGGCTGAGGCAGAAGGATTGCCAGAGCCCATTGTCCATCAGATGGACACTGGAGTGGCTGTGAGCATGCATACCACTGCACTCCTGTCTGGGCGAAGGAGTGAGACTCCAACTCAAAAAAATAAAAATAAAATAAGATAAAAAATTTAAATGGCATCCTACCTTTAATAGTTATATGTTTTTTCTTCATCTTTTTTCTTTTTATTCTGACCATAACAGAAATTGTTGTTTACTGTCGAAGTTCATAAGAAAGTGCTTTTCTTCTTTCCTGCATTAACATTTCAAAAGTGACAATATAACTCTATATAGGATCTCAAATATTGTTACCCCAGTAAACTGGATAATGCCTTAAGCAAATATTTCCACTAGCATGATAAAAATTAACTATAAATGGATCAAAGACCTAAACATAAAACCTCAAACTATAAAAATATTAGAAAACATAGGAGATACCCTTATGGAAATTGGAACTGGCAACCAATTCCTGATCAGAACACTAAGTGCCCATACAGTAAGAAATAAGATAAACAAGTGGGAACTCATCAAACTGACGAGCTTCTGTAAAGCAAAATAAACCATCAAGAGAGTAGGGAGACAGTCTGCAGAATGGCAAAAAATATTTGCCAACTGCATATCTGATAAAGGTCTAACATCTAGGATCTACAAGGAACTCAGATGTACCAAAAGGAAGAAAACAAACAGCCCCATGAAAAAATGGCCAAAAGACATAAATAGACATTTCTCAAAAGAAGATATATAGGCATCCAACAGACACATGAAATAGTGCTCAGCCTTGGGCAACCCCTTTGGGTCCCTTCCAACTGTGGGAGCATTCCTGTCCTCTCAATAATTCCTGCTTTAAAAAAAAAAGTGCTTGGCCTCACTAATCATCAGCGAAATGCAAATCAAAACCACATTGAGATACCACCTAACCCCAGTAGGAATGGCCATCATTAATTTAAAAAAATAACAGATACTGGCAAGGATGTGGAGAAAAAGGAACACTTCTACAAAAACTGGTGGGAATGCAAACTAGTGCAACCTCTTTGGAAGACAGTGTGGCAATTTCTGAAAAAACTAGAAATTGACCTTCCATATGACCCAGCAAATCCCCTATTGGGAATATACCTGGAGGAACTCAAATCATTCTACAAAACTATAACTGCATACATATGTTTGTTGCAGCTCTATTCACAATAGAAAAAACATGGAACCAACCATGCTGCCCATCAAAGCTGGACTGAATTTTTAAAAAGTTGCACATATAAATAATGGAATATTATGCAACCATAAAGAAGGACAAACATACGGACTTCGCAGCAACTTGGTGGAGTTAGAGTCGTATTCAGTTATCTATCACAGAAACAAAGAATGGAGTACCATATGTTTTCACTCATAAGTGGACCTTGAACAATTATCATAATACTGTAAGAAAGGGATTGACAGTAGTAGGAAACTGTCAGGGGAGAGGACTTGGGATTGGCATTTGAGGGACACTGCTAGGCGAGGGAGGGAACACCTCATCAAAAGGGTCATTGACATTTGTATACCTAACCCTGAATTGTACTCCACATCTTTAAAAAACAAAAACAAAACCCAGAACCTAAACTAAATAAGAAAACATTACTGCTACTATTAATGACTTTTAATAATTTGCAGTTTTCTATTTTTATTTATCTCTTTTCTGACCTGTTTTTGTTTTAATTGTGTCTCAGTGTCCTTTCAGGAAGCGGAATATCAATAAAGCACTGATTATTTTGTTTCAGTTGTGTGATTCTCTGTTGGGCTATCATCCATTTATTGCTTTTGTGGCAAGCCATATGTGGTGGATAAATGTCAATAATGCTAACTTCAAATATACAAGTATTGCATGAAATTATAAACATATGCACACTCAATTATCAAAAATGTAAACTACCACACTAAGTATAATCTACTGTTTCTTTAGTTGTTAAATTATTTTTCATTATCTCAGGCAGCAAGATTTTTTAATGGAAAAGTTCTTAAAATTGATAGCTTTCTACTTATTTTCCTAAAATTTTAGAAAACAAACTTGTGTTTAATTTTAACAATGAAACGCCTCTATTCCATTAATATAATGTCTTCTTCAAGATTATAGGTTGAGGTCACTATTAATGTTTTCAGGTAACATTAAGGGAAGTAATAAAAGTAATTGAGAAAATATAGAATTTCAAAATTTAGGTGGCACAAAGCAAATTGTCAAGATAATGCAAATGTTCAAATTTTGAAGAACTGGCAAGATGACAAAACATCACAAAATCTGTAACTGCAAGACTTTCAGACAGAAATTATTATTACTTACTATTTACAATTACATTTTTAAAACCTGTCTCTTGCAGGATATGGATATAGGAATGGCACACAATATAAACCCGAGTATACAAGTGAACTGGAAAAACTTTTTAGTCAATAAATTTGAGACCTAGCTATGTCATTTTGCCTAACTATCATTTCTCATTTTGACTTCTTCATATCATCCATTCATCATGCAGCTGTGGTTTCATGGGATCTGGCAGGTCCTTAATCCAGAGGAGTGGTCCTAATCCATCTAAGTCACTTTTGGGAATTCCATTTCCTTTACCTGTGTCTGATTTAGGATTAGACATGGACCCCAACTGTGGCCATAAGGTGAGACCAAAATATTCCCTGGGAGTCTTTAAAGACACATTTCTTTATTCTTCAAGAATAAAAGAAAAGAAGTCAAATTCTCTCTTCCTTTGGGGGTTGCTGTCCTGGACAATTATATATATAATTGCTTCAGCTATTTTGTAACTCTGAGAGGAAATAAACATGAAGGTCAAATACATTACACTAAGGATGGCAGCGTGAAGAGAGGGAAAAAGAAATCTGGCTTGTTGATGAGATAAACAAACTTCAGATAAAGCCAGGGCAAGAGTCTGACTTTTTTCTTCAGTGACATAAATGATGAAGATGATGATGATGATGATGATGATGTTCTCATTTTTTAAAGACAGTTTTATTGAGTCTTCTGTTTCTTAGTGCCCAAATACTTCTAAGAGGCAATGTTCAATACACCCCAATAAACTGTGTATTGATTAACATGAAACCAAATTTAAAAAGGCTAAGAACTCACATAGTAAAAGGGAAATAGAAGGTACTTGAACTTTCTTTCATGATTGTTCGGTTACACTGCAAATAACAATCATACACACACTCACCAATACACACAATCTTGAGAGAAAATAGGCCTAATTTTAGACCCTTTCCTCAAAGCATCTAATGATGCCAAATAATCAGTTTACTTTGATAGCATTGACATAATTTACATTGATGACATTTGTATCAATGATTTTGGTAATATGTGGACAAAATAATCAGCTGATTTCACTTTTTAACCAGGTATTTTTGCCTAATAAAAATGGAGCCATGAACACCTCTTATCAACAGGGTGCCTGAATGAAACGTAATTGTACACCTAACCCTTAACTGTACCCCTCAAAATCATAATAAAAAATATTGATTAAAAAAATGCAGCCATGATAATTATGGAAGTTGGTTGTGGGACAAGAATTTCAGTCTAGTTATCCAATAGAAGATATTGATTGAGTTTATATACTATATTTCATGTACTTTGCTAAGTGCTAAAATTAGAGAAGTGACTAAAACTCAGCCCCAACCCTAATAGCCCAATGCTTAATTAAAGGAGTCAGCACCAGTGAATTCTCAAGTCTTTCACCATGATGTTCAAAAAGGGAAAATGAGTAAATATCAAGCATCTACTTCAAATACAGCCTCTGTTTGCAGAGCAACAACCAAAGTGTAAAAGAATTATTTAGAATAAGTCCATTTTGAATGTAAATTCTTTGGGGATATAGTTTGGACAGAAATCAGTCAACAGTGTGCTATTGTGGAATAATCTGGTTCACAGCAGATCACTTAATTTTGCTTCATAGGTATTTTTTTGTTATACCTAATGTAAAAGCCATGAAAATCTGATTCAATTATTTGCTTGTATTAAAAGCCCATTATTTAAAAAAGCTTATACTTTAATGTTATCCTACAACTTATAAAGATCCATTTTGGCTCACATGCTTTTAGCAAGATGAGCATGAAATGCATTTTTAAATGATGTGTCCATAGTGTGTTAAAGTTAAAAATGTTAGGCTATTTATTGTGCTGTGCTGGAATTTGAAAGGGACAGATGATAGAGATGTAATTAAAATCTTGCCTGTTAAGTAATCTCATGAATTATTAAAATCCAGATCCTATTATTCCTTCTTAAACTGTTCTTTTTAACTTCTTGTTGCCACTTGTGCCATCCCCCTTCAAATGTTAAGCAATTACCCTCTATAGGGTCAAAGAAGCACCTAAAGGGCCCATCTGGAAAGCTAAGATAAGGCCCCTTCGTTCAGCTTAAACAACTGTTGAACTGAGACATTAAGAACTGGTTGGGGAGGAAGCCATTAACTTGGGGCTTTCTGAATAGCTAAAAGAGATATATTCTAGTGCACTTTACATCAATTCTTGGATGCTTTTCTGTATTTTTATAAAGCTTTAGTCTCTCATCTAGCTTCAGAGTGTTGACTTGTCTTGATGTACATGCAATGCTGTATTGAAAGTTTGCTATAATTTTGCAAACTGAGATATACATACACATATCTATCTATTTACTTTTTGAAAGATAATTAGCCTCCTGTTAATTTAATTAAAGTAGGTTAAGTAAAAGTGATTTTATTCAAGCTGCTCCATACTTGAGGGTTATTTTGAAATAAGGTTTCTTTTATACATATATATTTTTTTCTGAATTTTCTGAGAAAATTTTCTCTGTATTTCCAGAAGTCAGAGAGATTTTTTAAATTAACACTTGAGTTTTAAAATAATCATACAAATATTCCATTTATTTGTGGAAGCTAGAAAATTTGAACACGTGAACATAGTGAAAAAAATCAATAGCAAAGACTGGAAAGGGTGAGTGTGATGGGGGAGCATGAAGAAAAGTGGGTTCAAAAGTAAAAACATGCAGAAAGATAGAAGGAATATACCCAATGTTTGACAACATGTAGAAAAAATACTTAAAAAGCTGTATTGCATTTGAGTGATGGACACCCTAAATATCCTAACTTGGTCACTATTCATTATACACTCATACATCCAGAACATTTCTTACTCGCCCCATAAATTTGCACAAATGATAAAACACAATCATAAACATTTCATAAAAGGAATTTGCTAGGTGAATGCTGTGATTGGGCTATTATATAATAGAACCACTGGCTCATTACTTATATCAAAATTATGGTCTAGTTTTGTATCTATGACATTGAACATTTTCAGGGATAAGTTAAATTTTGGCCTGTGACCCTCTACAGAGACAAGTATGCAAACATCTTCACTGATGCTGGTTTCTTAGATGCTGACAGTTGATACTTTGCCAGGGATGGGGTGGGGAAATTGGCAATGCCACTTTATGAATTTAACAGAAATTTATGAAAGTAAGCAATTTGCTCTGAAATCAATCCTCCATCAAAATAATTCTCAATATATTAGTGAAAAGCAGTTTTCATTTTCTTCATGTATGTAGAGTAGTAGAAACATTCTAGGTATTCCAGATTTAAAGCAGTTTGGGGCTAATGCACGTCACCATGCCTGCTGCTGAACCTAAGCACCAAGAGAGGTGGTATATAAGAACATTGATGAAAACAAGAAATATGGTTACATAGTCACTTGGGCATAGATCTTCCAGATAAATGTAACTATTACAGAGTTGATTAATTTTGAAGCTAAATCCCTGAATTTGCATGGTCATTATTATCACTATGCTAGAAGTCTTCAGGAATATACTACTAAACTTTCGTCAACATATACTGTTTATTTTGTTTTTGCAATATCTGTCACCTGGAACTTTTTTTTAGTGAGTTATACATTGCAATAGAAAGGAAGATTAAAATTTTCCATTGTATAGATACATACACACCCATATTAAACATTTGCTGTGTGGTACAAGGCACTGAGCTAAGCATTTTCATGTATTATTCAACTGAATACTAACAAAAATGTCTATGATATACATATATATAAAATACTATCATTGCTATTTTTAGGTAAGAAAATTGGATTCTAAGTAGTTTAAAGTAGCTTTTACATTATACAACCAGTAAAGGGTGAGATGATGATTCTAGCCTTTATATTACTGAAAGTTTTGTATTTGTTGGAATAAGTGAGAATTTTATCTTCAGACTGTATGTGAGATCAGTGACAAAATGTAACTGTGTGATCATGATCCAATATTAATAAATTTATATACATTCTATAACAAAATATCTGCTTATAATTATTGCTTGCTTACTTTTTTCAGTCCATTAATTCTTTTAAATGTGTTACCACAATTTAAAAATCTAAGGTGATCTCTCTTAGTCGTACCATCTCAACTCAGGCCATGGAAGATTGTATTTAATTATTTTAAATTACTCTATGCAAGCAGTCCCTACCAATGCAGTATCTGTACCATTCTTTCAACTTCCTTTCTAGGACCTATCCTCTAACCATTTTACACTGGGCTAATTACACTCTTTCATCAGAAGTACATGTTTTATAAATTTCCTTGCTGACATCAGCTGGTTTTCTATTAAGACCTAAATTCTTGTGAGATGCTGAGCATAGAGCATAAAGAAATGATTTCTTTTCTAATGTGAGGGTAAAAGGGTGACGTGGAAAGTTCTTGGAGAGTCTGTAATGCATAATATGAATTCAGACCAAGTGATTCATCAATTAATTTATCTCACTTGTCATTTAAGTAGAAAGTCAAGGAATCTTGGTCAGGGAAAGTGAAAATTGACTGAGTCAGTTCAACTGTCTTTACATAATTGAAATCATGCTAAAACCAGTTATTTGAAATAGAAAATTCTCAATGTCTTATTGGCCATCAAACCTCTGCTCATTTTTTAACTCTCGTATTCCATGTTCTTTGAAAGGAAGGTAGAAAGGTGCAACTCAAGGCCTCTGATTGCAGTTAATGTACTGGCTGTAGAATCAGGATTTCAAGATATGTACAAAAAGAAAGGAAGAGGAAGAAATGAAGAAGAACAAGGGAAAGAAAGGAGGAAGGATAGAAGGAGGAAACTTCAAATGGAATTACTTTAGGTAAGTTTCCTAATAATAAATAAGAATAATACTTAATGAACAATTACATTTTCAATGGACATACTCAGATTTTGTAGGGCCTGAAAGTCATAACATGCAAAGGGTATTTTAAGTAAGGTATGCACACATTTTAAAATAACATGCCCGTAGCCACTTTGGCACAACTTGACATGAGAAATCACTAATACAAAATGCCATCTCGCAATTCTAAGTAAAGAGCCCTGACACTTAAGTGCCTTGCCAAAAGCTTCAGGTGAGTCTGTCTCTGTCTGAGGGTTAGATCCTGCATTGAGCTTCTTTAATCCTTTTTTTTTCAAGCAAATGAGAGAGAAAACTGAGGTCTGGAAAAGGAGAATAAGCTGCCTGAATGCATGCAATCAGGAAGGGATGGAGATAAGGTGCCAACTCTTGTTCAGACTCTAGAGGCAACATGTCTAACTCCTTTAGGTTATGTCTGCAGGTTTTATTAGTATTTGCAAGAGAATATTACAAACACAGTACGGAGACAAAAAAAAAAAATCTGATTAACACTGAAACACGATGTGAATTTTACTTATATCTTTATTTTTTACCAAAATTGACTCATAGTTGTTTCTAAAATGACAGACTGTACCAGATCTTGAATTGTGGTGGAAATGTGTTAATGACAAATCTTAAAAAATTGTATACCAGAAATGGACCGGAGGGTAATAGGATAATGATGAGAAGAATGGAGAACTGTCATATGATGGAGAAACGAAGTCTCAATATTTATTATTATACTCATTATTCAATATAAAAAAGATAAGGGAAACTCATAAATAGCTTGAACTTTAAAAAGTATGGATTTGGTAAATGGGCAAATATTCATGCAACTGTGGATAAGTAGAACAAAGGGGAAAGTATTGATGCTTTGAAGAGATGGGTCCAGAACAAGAAAAACAAAGTACCTCCTTTACCCTTTGAAGTGGTGGGTGGTAAAATAATGCAATATGTTATCCTTAGAAAGGGGTTTTCAAAATGTTTTCATTGGAGCTTTAGGAATTTCAAGACATTCCTGGACATTGCCTCTCCACCTCAGACACATCCCCACCTATATTATATATTCTAGACACAGATTTTTGAAGGAAAAGAAAGAAATAAAGACAGATTGTGTTTATAGAGGAGCCCCAGGAATCATGTCCTACAGGTACAAGTAAGGAAAAATAATAACATGCTGGTGTTATGGGTTTATTGATACATGTGGAACTAACTAAAATCAAATCAACAAAAGTTTTCCTTATACAAATAAATCCCCTGACTGGGTACATATGTAATGGAATTGTGGTGCTCTTAAGAAATCTATCTTCAGATCAATCCTAATAAATGATAGTTCAGAAGTCAGAAATCCTGTGATGATACACATGTTTTGAGTTTAGAATTTGAACAATTGGAAAAATTTCAGAAGTTGATATTCTTTTTCTAATACCTTATCAAGTTTGAAAGATATATTCCAGCACTCAGTGTTTGGGCTCAACTACAATAATTCAAAGAAAAGTAATTTTATTCTTTCAAAAAAATCTGGAAGTTATGTCTTGTGAGTAAAGAATAAGAAAATGTTTGTTTGCTCTGATGTTTGCTGTTGGCTAGGATCAGAGAAAGGGATACTAAGTTATTGCAGATAGTAATGAAAGCAGAAATGCAAGTACAGAGCATGGGATGTAATGCAAGTTCAATAAATGTTTACTGAATGAATAAGTGAAAGAGTGGATTAAATAAACCTTACCAATAGGGAAAGAGTATGAGGCCTGCCATGAAATTCACATATAACTCCTAACAACTGTGCCATACATAGCTTTATAAATGCTAATTCTTGAACTATGAACTTCCTAATATGGCAAGGAGTGGTTGTTAAGAAGCCTGGGGCTCCTGAGTGATTTTTTAAAGGGATTTCACATACAATGATGCTGAATAAAGATTTATACTTTCCAAGGAATTTATGATTATCTGTAAAGGTTTTATGATTTTGTTATTCTAAAGGAAATTTCAACGTAAAAATACTTTTGTTAAACAAAATGACAAACACCATAAGATTCTTGAACCCACATGAGACCACACCAGAGAATCTCCTTGCAGGATTACAGAGGGAATTTACAAGGGAAATAAAGGTAGGATGTTAACAAGCAGGAGCTTAACCAGTTTAACCAGCGCAGATGCTAAGAAGACCTCATTTATATGCAAGACCGGTAAGAGCCTGGGGCTTTAGGTTGAAAAAAAATTTTTCATTTCATTTTTATCTTCCAAATTTATGGATTTTGAATACCATATAGAGATGCTCTGAAATCTGAGGTAGCCATTAAGAATTATTGGGCTAGGTCTATATATGATGTATCTGGTCAAACTAGAACTATTTCTGAAACAAGTTGCAGTCAGTATATGCTACTATATTATTAAAATATTAGCCATATACATTCATTAAGTCATGTATGGCTTAATGGGCTCAATCAGCCCTGTTTGTGTGTGCCTGAGAGACAGAAAGATAGAGAAAGACAGAGTCAGATAAGGATAGCCAGCATGTGTGAACCTATAGAATAACCATATGTGAACATAAATTGCCTTTGGAATAGTAGTGGACCTGCTGAGGATTAGGTTGGGGAGTCAGAAGCATTTTGCTCCCACATATACCACGGTTCTGATGACATTCAGCTTTTAATAAAGGAAGAGAAATTAACCACATTATAAGTAAATCCTCTGTAGAATTTTTCTTTCAAAAAATATAATCATATTTTCATTTTCATAGAAAACAATGCTAGTTAATGCCTTGTGGATTCCACAAGATTATAGGCAGAACACTGTGGTGAACATTACAATAACTTGTAATTTAAGATTTATTGAGCACAAAAAACATGTTGGACACTGCCAACTGGCAGAATTAGATGAACCTTTTGCTTAGAGGAGTTATAAAATAAGAGCAATGCACGTTGTAAGAAAAGAAAAAAAACTAAATATGCATGGCTTAGCACATCAGTTGTCCAAGTGGAAAATGTTTCATCTTCCTATTGTGTTCTGTGTTTTAAATAATAAAAATAAAATTCTATTTTGAAAGTTACATTAATCTTAACAGCAGTACATGTGAGATAATTATGAAATAAGAGTTAAGTATTGACAAGATGCCTCAGTTGATCAGTACTAAGTACTTAGTAAACACTAGTTGAACATATGTTTAAATTAAGGAATAAAATGTTTGATATTTTTTGTCTAGCATTATTCTCAGATTATTTACCTAATATAAATTTCTTTTTTTCTTCGGGTAATTTTTTCTTGTAGTTTTCTTTTTGTATTTTTTATTGATATATAATAGTTATACATATTTGGGGGATACATATGACATTTTGATATGAGTATACAATGTGTAATTATCAAATCATAATAAGCATGCTATTCATCACTTCAAACATTTATCATGTCTTTATGCTGGGAACACTGCAATTCTTCTGGCTATTATGAAATATACAATAAATTATTGTTAAGTATAGTCATATTACTGTGTTATCAAATACTAGGACTTATTTCTTTTATCTAATTGTATTTTTGTACCCATTAACCAACTCTTCTTCCTCTCTCCCGACACTCTGCCTTAAAAGTTTATGCTGTCTCCAGGCCAACTACACAAGGCCTTACATAAATTTCAAAATTAAAAATGGTCCAATACATGTAACTTTACACATTTTTCTTTATAAATTTCTTAGTGACTGCCCCTGGTGGTTGCAAGACAAAAATTAATTATTAAGGAATTCATGACTCAACTAATGAACTAAACTGATCATAAAACATTATGCTGAAATGTGCAAAAGTTTTCTAACCAACATGTCCATACTAAGACTATTCTGCATACTGTACAGAAAGTTAAGTTAGGGAATATATGAGCAATTAATGAAAGTAAATGACTGTTTTAATTCAATTTCAAGTACAAAATTGTTAAGAAATTATTATTTGCCAGGCTCAGTGGCTCAGCCTGAAATTCCGTGCCTTGGGAGGCTGAGGTGAGTGGATTGCCTGAGCCCGCGGGTTCGAGACCCGCCTGGGCAGCGAGACCTCATCTCTACAATAAATCAAAAAGTTAGCCGGGCGTGGTAGCACGCGCCTGTAATTCCAGCTACCTGGAAGGCTGAGGAGGAAGGATCGCCGGAGCCCAGCAGGTCGAGGCTGTGGTGGCTGGGAGCGGCCACTGCACTCTAGTCTGGGCGACAGAGTAAGACTCCGACTGAAAAAAAAAAAAAAAAGAAATTATTATACACTGTGGATTATATTAGACATTGAAGGTTCAAGCTGTGATAAAAGACAAATCAATGGCGGTAAAACAATGGACAAAGACATTCTGCAAAGAAGATAGTAAGGGCCTCTAAGAATTATGCTTTAGAAGTTAAAGGATGTGAGAAAAAGGTAAGGTTACTTCCCTCTCTCAAAACCTGTATAAAGATTAATACTTCTAAACCTATTAATATTAAAAAATTATGTATACTTTCACTAATCTATATACAGGTTTCTAACATTATTGCTTTTCTGTTGTGTTAGAAATGTTTTTAAAATTTAAAACATTAAAAAAAAAAAGAAAGTTGGAAAGAACTTTACAAATACTCTATACTACCTATGTTCTATTTTACCTACTTTATCTTATACCTATCAAACTATTTATTTTCCTAAACATTTACTAATCTGCTTTCTAAAATGCACTTGAAAGTAAATTGAAAATAACACCACAGTCTTCCTTAAATACATAACATTTGTGTTATTAAATAGAAGTTACATTTGTTCATACTTTTATGCAAAGTAAAATAGAGTGCAATGTGGATGCATATATTTTCTGAGTTTAGCCAAACTTTTAGAGATATAGAACATTATCATCTCCAAAAATTTTTTCTTCCCCCTTTCAATAAATTGTTGCTCTCATATGCAGAGACAATGGCTGTTCTGATTATTTTCCAGCATAGATTAATGTTATATATTCTAGAATAGCATAAAAATTGAATTATAGATTATAACTTCTTTTGTGTAAGGTATGATTCACAGAGTAATGTTCTCAAGATGCATTCATATCATTGTTCTTATCAGTAGGTCCTACCTTTTTTTTTTTTTAGAGCTTTCAATTTTATGAAAATATCAAAGCTAGTTCTTTCACTGCTTTTTCTGATGGCTGTCAGGATAGATAATTACTGTAGCTATTAGAGATTACACTGCCATAATCATTCTTATTCAAGTTTGTAGTCAACATATGTTTTGATTATCATGCTCAATATGTAGAAATTAATAGAGTATAGATGGTTTGGGTTTACTTTTATGAGAAACAGTCAAACATATTTCCAAAGAGGTGTGAAAAACAAGTGTCTGTGGACCTTTTGCATTTCTGCACAAATCTTACACGTGAGGCATTAATTGTTTTTTGATTCAGACTATCTTTACAAGATGTTTGCATAGCAAACAGCCTTGGGAGATAAAGATAATGTCTTTCTCCTGAGCAAAGAGCAGGCTTACTGTCAATTATAAAAGATTCATGCTCCCTAAACTCAGAGCCCCTGCCCCACAATGCAAGCTATTTTCTGTACAGTAGTCATCTAATCCTGTTCACAACACCTTCTGAGAATTAGAGGGAAAATGTTGATACTTTTACTGCTATTGCTGTGAGTTTAAAAATGCTATTTTTCTATGACCCAAAGTATCTAGTTTTCTATTAGCATCTGTAAAACGGTGGCAGATTATTTTTTTATTTGCAGATAAGGTAAAATTTCAGACTTTTCAAAGATTTTGACAAGCGTTACATTCTCAACAGCATCTGAGAGTTGTGGTTGTTCCACAAGCTGGACAATATTCAGTATTGTCAGTTCTTAGATTGTCAGTTCAAGATTCTAATAGGTAACTTGTGGTATTTGATTGTGATTTTCACTTGCATTTACTCAATAGGTCAAAGACTTCTAAAAAGTCTTTTATTGGCCATTCATAAAGTTTTTAATAAAGTTCTATCTAGTTATTTTACCCATCTTTTATTGCTTTATTTTATTTTTTAATAATGAGCAGTAGAAATAGAATATAGGTATAGATATATATCCTGGATACAAGTCCTTTACTTAATATATGTTTTGTCAGTGTTTTTTTATAAATTGTTCTCTGCCTATTCATTTTCTTCATAGTATTTTTTGATCAACAAAAGGTATTGATTTTAGGCCAGATGTGGTGACTCACACCTGTAATACCAGCACATTGGTGGGCAGAGGCAAGAGGACTGCCTGAGCACAGAAGTTTGAGACCAGCTTGGACAACTTTGGCAAAACCTCATCTCTACGATAAATTTTTTTGAAATTAGCCAGATGTGGTGGTGTGCACCTGTAGTTCTAACTACTTGGAAGGCTGAGATGGAAGGATCACCTGAGCCCAGCAGGTAGAGAATGCAGTAGCTGTGAGCATTCCACTGCCCTCTAACCTGGGCAACAGAGTGAGTGTCTGATTTTTTTAAAAAAAAGTACTGATTCTGATGTTTAATGCATCTATTTTTTTCTGGTATGCTTTTACTCTTTGTAACCTATATTAAGCGGGGGGGGGGGGGGGGGCGAGGGAGGCTATTGTCTGCCACCAATATACAAAATATACTCCTAGTCTTGTATTTAAAATATGTTTTCTTATTTACTGAAACCTTTACTTTCAGATAATCAAAAATTCACACGCTGTTGTAAGAAATAACGCTTGTACCCTCTACCCAAGTTCTGTCAATGATTACATCCTGAAAGACTATAGAATGATATGACATTAAGGATATTGACAGTCAAGAAACAGAACATGTCTATGATCACAGGAATCTCTTATGTTGCCCTTTAGAATCACACCCACATCTCTCCCACTTTCACCCTCTCTTTATTCCCAAGCAATCACTAATCTAGTTCCCATTTTTATAACTTTGACATTTCAAGAATGTTTGTAAATGGAATCATACAATATGTCACCCTTTAGGACTGGCTTTTCCAGCTAACAATTTTCTGGAGATTGTTGGTAGTTGGTAGTTACATATTCATTGTTTTTAAAGGAACACAGTACTTTTCCAGAATGGCTGTACCATCAATGTATGAGTGATCCAGTTTCTTTACATCCTCACCACCATTTGTATTATTGTTATTTTATTTTTTCAAGTTTGGGTGCCCTTCAAGTGTTGTTTCTAAAAGGTACCCCGACTTTTCACATAGCTCAATTCTACTGACATACGCTGTTTTTTAAATTTTTGGTTGTATATATTTTATGTGTACAACATGATGTTTTGATATACATAGTGAATTGATTCCTACAGTCAAGCAAATTAACATGCTCACATTATAGTAGCCGTTTATTGTGACAAAAGCAAATAAATTTTCTCTCTCAGCAAATTTTCAGCATACAATATTATTGACAGTAGTCCTTATGTTTGTACATTAGATTTCTAGAGTTATTCATCCTATACAACTGCAGTGTTATACCCTTTGACCTATATCTTCTGGTTTCTTCCTCTGCCCTGCCCCTACTAATAATAAATCTACTCTCTGTATCTATGTATTTGACCTTTTTTTGACATGCCTTCAGTCATGAGCTTAAATGTATGTGTGCACTTTGTAATCTTTACCTGGTATGTGGGATAGTTCAACAAAAAGAGAAAGTTATATGAAAAATAAAAATCCAGCATAAAACGTTAACTTTCCACTTTTTTTTTTTTTGCAGGACCTTCAGTTTGTAATTATATATTTATTTTGTGACTGTGTGAAATGAGGTCATTTACTTCCTTTTTATATCTATCGTCTCCATTGTAGACCGAGCATTCTGTCTGCTGTATTGCTCCCCACCACATGACTTATGTCTAGCATATAAGAACATCTAATAGAAATTAATAGCTACTGAATGTAATATGCCTCCTAAATGTATTCATCTTTTGAATATAAAATTATTCAATAGGTCATTTTAAATAGTAGTTAAAGAAATAGTTGTTTAAAAATTGTGTCAGTGAGCAATTATATAATACTTTAAGTAGTATATTATAATAGCTTAATTCATTTTATCACATATATGTTAGAAAGGCCTGAGTTAACTTTTACTAGTTTTTAAGCCTCAGAGAAAATTCTTTTCTTATTCAAAAGCTGACTCTTTCCTTTAAAATATTTCAAAATGTAAAAAACATTTTGAAAACTTAAAAAATCTGATTTCTGTGCAAATAAAAATATCTCAGTTTTATAATTATATGCAATAGCTCTGATAGGAAACCTACAAAACTTATTCTATATTCTTTGCTTCAGACATATTGCACATAAAGAGAGAACTTAAATCCATTCTTAAGGTTTACCAATGAAAAAAATAGAAATATCTATGTTTTACTCCCCAGTCTTAATATGTGACCCATACTTGGTTTTTTCAGTGCCCCGATCATATTTTCTTGTCCTACTGCAGTGCAGACTCTTGCCAGCACATATAATTTTGCCTGAAGTCTTTGCCTGGCTGGTGGTGTCTCTTTTGCCATCTACATAGCAGTCTGGAAGTGTCAGAGAATGAATGCTGCTCCAAGTGAAGGTTTCTAATGAAAACTAACAGCAATTGATTTAGGAACACCCCTGCTCCCTCATGTCTTAACTGGGAAAACTCTGAAGCATGTGCCCTACCCTGATTTCCAGAGTTCACCCAATGGCAATAAGTTCTAGTAAAAGACAGTGCAAATTTGCTTGAAAATGAATGCTTACTTTACTACCTTAATTCCTCTGCCTTTTCCTCCTACCTTACTACTGGTGTTTTGGAGGATCACATTCAAAAGAAATTACTTGCACTCTAATCCTTATCTCAGGGTATTTTTCTGGAGTAACTCAAACTGATATATAAATTCCTGCTTGAAGAAATGAAATTGAAGTTATTACTTTCCCTCCAAATATTGCTAAATTTCATGAGTGTAATTCAGTGAATTTAATGTAGGGGAGCTGGACTCTGCCAGATACAAATAGAAAGTAATTGTTCCCCCACCCTCACTGCTATTCCATTAAACCTACTCTGTCAATTTTCCCCTTTTAATGAAAGCTTGTAAGGTTCTCATATCTTTTTTCTTTGTTTTCACGTTTAAAAAATAGTCTCATATTTAAATATGAAACTTTACAGTCTTGACAGCCCCTGATAAAGGCTGATCAGGGTCAGAAAACTGCAGTAGAGGAATAGAAATGGTTTCTTTCCTTCCATTTTACTTACTTTACTCACCTCCTCTTGTTCCCCTTTCTTCTACTATCTTTGCTGTCTCCAACTCCTTGAGGTTGGAGCAGGGGGAAAAAAAAGAGAAGGCAGAATGTGATGTTGAATTGGAATGTTAATCCGGGATGCTGGAATGGTGTGACTGCTGCCACAAAGCCGGTCTTCCTCTCATTCAAGGTATGGTGACCTCCTCCAAAATCCAAGCTTCCACCCTTATTATCATCACCACCACCTCCAATCCCCCTTGTAGACCTTGCTCAGCACTACTGCCTACGGAGATAACACAATTCCCCCATTGACAGTTTTCGATCCTTGCTCTATCCATCCACGGCCTTTCCTTCTACATAGGACAATACAAACCATCCTCTTTCAGCCGAGTACATCTTTCATCAGGCAAGAAGTTCATTGGGTGGAGTCATTTTCAAAGCAATTCAAGACCAGATGACTTTTAAAGTTCCATGAGGCCTCTGTAAATACTCAGGAGCAATTGGATTGTGGGGGGCCAAAATAGAATTGGTGACCATCAAAGCCCTCTGGACTCTTGAATCAGTCTACACGCAGTCCAGACTTGAATGGGCCAGATTTCTCCAAGTACAAGTCAACATCAACTCTAGTGCCCCCAACTCTGATGTCAAATTCTCTGAGGCTCTCTCCTCACCCCTTCTTCGAGGTTAGTTTCTCTCCTGGCAGTAAGCACAGCCATGGTCTGTGAGAGGATTTCTTACAGCCTCCCCATTTGACTTGAGGTATGGAGTGGAAGGGAGAAATGTACAGCTCTTCCCACAGAAAACCATCCTCATGGTCTTTACTTTATTGATCTATTTTTCTCCTCATATTGACTTGAGGCAGGTCATAGACAAATGTCTATCCATATGTATTTGGGGGTTACCTCTTAGCATATTCTGCATAGCTGATCTGGTACTTAACTTTCACATGAATGGGAATTTAATATCCTTTTCCTTGATCTCGGTGGCCCCAGCAGAAATCCAGAGGCGACAAGAAGGGATCCATTTTAACATTCTTCTACAGCTATAATTCACAATCTAAATAAATAAACTTTGATTTATTAAGTTTTACTATTTTCCAAACTTTGTGCTATGTCTTGACTATACATTATAGTGTTAAGGTTGTCCTATTTAATACATCACCTGATAACATTTTATCAGTGACACAAGTTAGGAACTCAGTTTCCATGTATTTTCCATGAAACTATTTTCTAGGCATTGGGACCAACCTATTAGAATATACTGGCAAAACATAACTGTTGGGGGCAGGCACACCTCCTCAACAAGGGTACCTGCATAATGATCACTAATATACCTAACCTGAATTGTACCCCACACTTTTAAAAATAAAATTAATTAATTAATTTTAAAAAATATTTAAGAAAATTCCTGGCTATTTGCAGATTTTTTAAAAGTTAGAGATGTCTTACTATAAATTATACTGTGGGTTCTAAAAGGAAAAAAAAAGGCATACCACATATTGTATTCTGTAAACTCACTTTACTCAAATTAGATTAACAAATTCATGATCAAATATGATTTTAAAAGTCTTCCTTCAATTACTTTTTATGTTTTCCATTTTTCAATAATGAGCATACATAAAAGGCATATTCAATTTAATTTTAGATATAAAATTAGCTAAATCAGAATGTGGCAGCTGTGTTTTAAGAGATTTTTCAAAGGGCTGATGTTCCCAGAGCCAACTTTGCATTAGGCAGATTAGTAACACCTGTTAATTGATTTGGCAGTTATTTAATAATTACTCTAATAACTGGACAAATCCAGTGGGCTCTCTCACTGCTACTTCATTTCATGGTTTCTCAAACCAATGAAACATCTTCAAAAATATTCACATTTATTTAAAGCTGAAATATTGATCTCAGCTGTGGTTGCAAAGGCACAGAAACCAGGGACATGGTTCTTATGTGTTGATACTAAGAATAATGATTTTTATAAAAATTCATAAACACATTGTCTCTTTTTGTCGTCTTACATTTTGAAGCAGAGGTTTTCTTAAATCAGAACGCTATTTAGGACATTCATTTCAGGGAAAGTCAAAATGATTATTTACCTATGTGGGATATTGTTCTCTGATAGATAAGCATGAGCTTCAGAGGTTTATAGAAGTAGAGATGGCACCTGGTAGTGTAATTTTTCCTCATTTTTCTTTAAATTCAGAATTTTTTTAGATATTAAAAAATCATCAATTTATTTGGCTAGCCATTTGCAGTGATAAGGGAATTTATAGTATTTTTTTTATATCAAATGCTAAAATTGTCCTCTCAGTTGCAGAAATAAATGGTCCTTTAAAAAATTCATGTTTAGATATAATTGTCTTAGTTAATAAAAATGATTAAAATGTATTTACTGGAAAATAAAATTATATATATTCTCTGTCATTGTTTTTTTCTCTGTTTATAAATAGAAAGTTGCCTTTTCTCCAAGACAGGCAGTAAACTGAACCTGACTTCTAAGAATCATGCTGTGTTCTTTCTCACATTATCAGAAGTAGTAAGGATTTGCAGTTAGAACTCATCTGACAACTGGGTAATGAGTGAGGCACAAAAAGACTTCTGTTTGCTCTTTAAAAACTGTATCATTGACTTTTCAGCTTCATTTTTTTTTTTCCAGCAAAAGTCTTACAAAAGTAGTTGAAGCATCTTAGATCACAATTGTCTTACATTTAAGGTGTGCTAACATTCTCAGGCCAATGCGCAATAAGCAAGAAGAGAAAAGGAGAAATAAGTAAGACTGGGAGGCAACTTCTCCCTTCAGAGACTTTAAAAGGAGAGATGGTTCACCCTCTAGTAGCCTGGGTCTGGGTATCAAAGCAAAGAGAAATAGGATGAGAATGGAGAATAGCGTGTGGTTTTAGGTAACTACTGCGCTGTCTTTTATTTTTTTAATGAAGTAAATAAGACATTTAAAAAATGCTCAACCTCATTAATTTTCAGAGAAATGCAAGTTAAAACCATAGTGAGATGCCACCTAACCACAGTAAGGATAGCCATTATTAATAAATCAAAAAACAACAGATATTGGTGAGAGTGTGGAGGAAAGGGAACACTTCTACCCTGTTGGTGGGAGTATAAACTAGTTCAACCTCTATGGAAAGCAGTGTGGCAATTCCTAAAAGAACTAAAAACTGACCTTTCATACAATTCAGCAACCCCTTTCCTGGGAATATACCTGGAGGAACATAAATTGTTCCACAAAAAAGACACCCGCACACAAGTTTATTACCACATTAATCACCATAGCAAAAACATGGAACCAACACTATTGCCTATAGAAAGTTGCCTGGATAAAGAAAATGTGGTACATATACATGATGGAGTATTACACAGCCATAAAGAAGAACAAAATCATAGACTTTTCAGCAAATTGTATAGAGTTGGAGACCATCATGCTTAGTGACCTATCATAGATACAAAAAACTGAATATCACATATTCTCACTCGTAAGTGGGACCTGAACATTAATCACATTAGCATCAGGGAGGGATCAGCAGTCAGTTGGACACTGCCAGGGGAAAGGAGGGTGTGGGGGAGGTAGTAGCCCATAACAACACAAAGCATACCTGGTCCTACACCAGTAGGAGTAAGGGCCAGTTTGAAGTTCAGACTTTACCTGCATGTGTAATTAATCCTGACTTATACTCCACATCTCTATAATAAAATACAATTTAATTAAAATACACAAAAATGAAGTAAAAAGCTTCAGTAAGGCATAGATGAAATTTTTAAAGATTTTTGAATTTAATTGAGCTTTTCTTTGGATGTTTCAGATTTCAAGGTGGTCAAACAATGTGCAGTATACATATTAAGTGTTGATAGAATTAAAGTTTCTGTTTTGGGGGATTCTTTTTTAGCAGACAGCTTAGAGTAATATCAGTAACATATGATTAACATTTTGTTGACATTTTAAAAGGTAATATTCAAATAATTTTGCTTGCCTACTCAGTTTCTTTATACCTGGGATACATGTTTACAAAAGAATAATAGAGATTCAAATTAACACTGATTTAAATAAAACAAGCTTATTTTTTCTTCACATAAATGTCCTAATGAAATGACTTGCATCTTTATATTATAGACTAATATTAATAACTTCAATGAATCACATTGAACTACAGATATTATTAAAAGATGAATTTATTTCCATTTTAACTCCACTTCTTTGCTCAGATAAAAGAAACGGAATTTTGTGCTCTTTTTTTTGGTATAAGAATGCATATTTATTTTCTAATTGGTGCCATAACAGATTACCATAAATTTAGTGGCTTAAAAAACCAAAACACAAATTTATTATCTTACAGTATTGGAGGTCAGAAGTCCAACAGAAATCTCACTTGGCTAAGATTAAGTTTTTGGCAGAGCCGGGTTCCTTTCTGGAGGCTCTAAGGGAGAATTGTTTCCTTCCTTTTTACAGCTTTTAAAAGCAGCCCTCTTTCTTTTTTTCTTTTTTTTTTTTTTTTTTTTTTTTT